>NW_026267222.1:246911-248973 GCF_000697945.3 Frankliniella occidentalis
GGGGGGGGGGAGATGGATGGGTACTGGAAACGCGAGAAGGGGGAGAGGGGAAGAGGAATAGAGCGGAGGGGTGCGAGAGAGGGGAAAGGGTGCTCGTGATATGCAAATTAGGTCCGGCTATCGGCGAGTATTGCGTGGCCATATCCCAAGGGCGATCTAGTGAGTTGTAAAGTTTGCCTTTCACGGCGACGATTGGTTATAGGCTCGCCAGAGAGACTGACCCTTTTTCGTCGTAAGACTGAGCGATATAGCAGCATAGCCAGTGTGGCCAGAACGTCTTCCCCCTCTTTTTTTTCCGGTTCGGTTTTCGTTTAATGGTTAGTTTGTATTTATGCCGGTCAGAATGAGTTGAGATATTATGATGCAGGCCTGAAACGTTCACATTAACTTAAGTATCAAAAAATAGCCGATCGACATTAAATACAGCATTTGTTACTTAAAAACTTGCTGAATACTGACCAACTTGTTTCGAGTCAATCAGAAGAAAAATTTAAAAACATATCATAAAAGAGATCGAAGAAATTGGTGCAGTTTAAGATTGGAACGAACTTACTCACACGAAGCAAGCACTGCTTACGAAGTCATAAAAGGAGGCGCCGAACGCTACTACTCGTGATTTACTGGAATTACACGTCGATGTTCCGGAACAAAAAATGTAGCGGAATGAAGGTTGTGCTCATTCGCTTTAATCGAGTCGATTTTTCCGCGGGTGGGAGAGTACCCATACCCAGTTGCCGGTGGGACCACCCGGCCCAAGGTGAAGGTCCTCTCCCAGCGCCGCGGCGCCCCTCGGACCTGCCCGCCCCATCCGCTTCCCCGCTCCCCGCTCCCGCTCCCCGGTCTTCTCTCCCCTTCCCTTCCCCTCTCCCTTTCATGTCTTCCGCGTGTCTTTCACATCAAAATGGCTTTTCTCTGAATAATTCAGACGGGACAAATTCGGGCCGAGAGGTTGGGTGGCCGGGGTGGGAAGGGAGGGGAAGGGTGGAGAAGAGAGGAGGGGAGGGGGCGCCGCACGCGATAGGGATTTGGAGAGGGGAGGGGCGTGGAGGGGAGGGAAGGGGGGCCGAGGCGACAAAGTGGCCCAGAGCACGCTAACTCTTGAGGGCCCGACGGGCCGCACGCCGGGGCGGCCGAGGCGCGGCGTGGTATTGTTGTAGGGCTGTTTAGGGGATGTTTTTCTTGGAGTTGGTTTTGTTTGGTAGCGCGTTCTCGTTTTTGTAAGAAACAACGGGTATCACGGACGCACGAAGTGAGAAACAGGTCAAGATGCGTGTGTTTGTTGAGTGCGTACGTGTGTGTGTGTGCATGTGCGTGAGTATGAGGAGAAAGGCAGGGGGCTTTCAAGGGGAGGGGTAGGGAGAGGTGGGCCTTCTGTAGGTGTTTGGCGCCTTCTCCTCTTCAGTATTTATGATAATTTCATAAGGAGCTCCATCTCCTTCATACTGCCGCTGTACGCACACTCCGGCTGTCCATCTCTCCTCTCTGTTGCTCGTATGATGTTATCCCTGTCTATGTTTTGCTGTCACTACGAACATAGGGAGGTAGGCGTCTCCCAGGAACGAAAGAGAGGCGACTGCAACCGCATCACCCCTCCAGCAAAAAAAAAAAAAAAAGTCAGTTACTTTTTCGCCCTTTGTTTTCCTACTTTTTCCCGTAAATGTTTAGTGAGGGCTGGGCTAAGGCCGCAACTACTCGGGTAATCATTGTTTATCTTTGGTAATCTCTCGGCAATCCCCATATTTGGGGGAACACATATAACGTTCTTTGTCTTCACTTTACTGTAATCGCGGGTAGGTTGTAGGCGGTTGTAGGTAAACCTTTGGGTGTTCTCACAAATATGGTAACCTCTGGTAATCCCTGGTAGCCTCTCAGGAGGTAAATCTACCGTACACAATTTTACTCGGTCCGACGCACCTTTATTGGGCATGTGAGAGCTCAGCTCCATTGCTTTGATAAAATGCCTCTACCGTTTCTTAAATTCTCTTCAAAGTCGAAGCGCTTGGCGCGTACCAAAGAGCGTCTCTAGAAGTCGCGTTGCAAAGGGGGGAGAATTGGGCCGGGG
>NW_026267222.1:249833-250937 GCF_000697945.3 Frankliniella occidentalis
GGGGGGGGGGAGGTAATTTCGAGGGAGTAGTAGGTGGCGGTGTGGCGGTGGTCATGTAGAGGAAAAAGTTTTCGCCGAGCCGTGGGTTGGGGGCGGTGCGGGGGCGAGCACGTAGGACGACGACGAAGAGATGCGGAGGAAGGAAAAACGCCAATATCGTAATGGAAAATAATAATCACTCGGAGTACGGGCCGCGGTCTGCTGAGTGAAAAGTTGGGCTGCTTCGCGATGAGCGCGCCGCGGTGAAAGGGTGGATAGGGAGCCGGGTCCGTACGTCCGTCCGTACGTGCGGGGCGCGGCGGGTGCGCAGGTGCATGCCACGCTTCCCAGCCAGCCCGTACGGGACGCGCGGTAGGGACGTGCAACCCACAAAGGCGTGCGCTCCTTGAAACACCGGTGGCGTCCGTCCACACTCTAAACTGCTGGTTGATCCGTTTCCGAGGAACTGAATTATTACACTCGTCAACTTCACCTTGTTTGCTCGTGGACGGGACGTTCAGCACTAGCACTTTAGTATACACACCGAGAACTCCCTCGGAAATGCGTCTACACTAAACCAAGTGTGCAAGGTCTTACCACTTGTAAGTGTCCAACTGTATGTTGAATATTGCAAGTGTGCAACTCGTAGTTGTTCACTTGCAAGTGTTCAACTTGTGTGCAATTGCAAAGTGTTCCAACTCTTATGTTGAGAACTTCCTCCACAGTGAACGTTCAATCTGAGGGAGTGTTCAACCTAGGAGTTGCAAACTAACACTTGCATACCTACCCAGCTGCACACTTTGTACAGCTACGAAATTGCACACTTAAAAGTGTTAAACAGCGGCACACTTTAGTTTATCAGTGCAGGATCATCATCAAGAAAGGGGGGGGGGAGGGGCAAGTTACTGAGTTGTCTGTACCTGCTGGGAATGCGCACTCACAGACACACTGGTATTTACAGTGTACACATACGTCTCCCCTGCCACGGCGAGTGTGTGTGTGTGCGTGCGTGCGCGCTAGTCGGATTCGTAAAACGCGAATGCGGAAAGGCGAGAAAGGAAACGTCGTTGGCGGCGGCGGCCCCCCCACTGCCCGCTTTGGGGGAGTGGCTGGGGGAAGGGGGGG
>NW_026267222.1:251467-259309 GCF_000697945.3 Frankliniella occidentalis
CGCTTATTCTAAGCGATTTCTATTGATTTTGATCAATTTTATCCTGATGATTCCCAGACAGGTGTACACATGATTCCCGGAGTTATTGCCCCCTCGCGTGCGGCAAATGTCGTACGCCTAATGAATGCAATTTAACCATGAGTTAAACGGCTGGTATTTTTTATGTTAGGTGTCATGTTTTTATTTTCTGCGAAACAGAATATTACACCGAATTTATTTCTGTTCTACATATATTTAATATGATTTTTTTTTTTTGCCTCGTTTTGAACTGCCCGCGTCCACATCCGATAGTAGAGCCACGCGACTCCTTCGGAGCAAAGCAAGAGCAGCCTCCGCTCCTCTCGTCCGGGCCGGTTACCTCTGCGGGGCTAGCGCCTGCCGCGTAGGCAGGCCCGCCGGGCGCCCACGCGCTGCAGGCGGGACGCTGCCTACCCCGCACGGCGCTCAGCAGCGCCTCGGACCGGTCAGTGGAGTCCACAGGGGCACCGTTCAATTTGTTCCCCGAGGTAGAAGAGTGAGCCCCATGTCATACTAGCGGTCTTTCCCTCACTGCACTTAACGTACCCCTTCATGGCCTCTGAAGCCTGTTCTGCAGCCTGTTTGTGTTAGGTCGGACAAAACCTAGGTCAGACAGTCCTTTCGGGGATTTTGGAAAATCACTACGTCAGAGAAAAATAGGTCGGATAATATAGCTGCACCGTCGACTGCAATTGACCGTTCTATTACGAAAATGCGATGGATCGCATGATTGCAAAAATCGTTTCGAAGCCTTGCCATACCCGTGTTAAAGCCGTGTTAGAGCCGGTTAGAGCCGTGCAAAAGCTGTGTCAAAAGCTATATGCAACTGGAGCGTAAGCTGTACTAAAGCACTGTGTCAAAGCCGTTCAACAGACGTGTCGAAGACGTGTCAATGCTGTGTCGAAGACGTAGAAAAGTCGTGTCAAAGCCTTGGAAAAGTCGTGCTAAAGGCGTTTCAGAGCCGTGAAAAAATCTTGCGTTCAGAAGTCGTGTCAAAGTCGTCTGTTAATCGTGTCAAAGGAAGGCATATCCGCTCCGGCGGAAACCTTAGTGTGTGAATTCCGCACACTTGTGTGTGAACGACGTTAGTACACTGTCATCGACAATGCGATGATCACTACAAAAATTGAGCCATAACCCTAAAAAATTTGATAAAAGTATCAAATTATTTTGATAAAATCATCACAAAAAATAAAGAATAACTTGTTATTACAGTTTTTGTAATGATTTTGCAATGTTATCGCATCCTGGATGCGAAGTTATGGCAAATTTTTGTAGTGATCATCGCATTGTCGATGACAGTGTAATGGATACGCACAACTCTATGAATTTCTCAGCCCCTTTTAAGTGTGAGAATGAACATTCTCACACCTACAAGTGAGTGACCTTCAGACACCTAAAAGTGCACGACATTCACACACTTGCGCTTCCCGTGTACCTCTGCTGGCTGCTTGCAGAGTGTATACGTATACGAGTTCTTCAGGGAGCGCCTTGTATATACAAGTTGCAGCACCGCCACCCACGCGCTCCACCACCAGGCCTGGTGCGGCCAGGCGGCTTCACAAGCCTGCTCTCACCTGAATGCTGAGCTCAGTAGCTGGGCAGGCGGCAGGCACTCTGGCAATACGACCTGCTGGAATGTGGGACGAGTCTCAGAGGAGGGAGAGAGAGAGAGAGAGAGAGAGAGAGAGAGAGAGAGAGAGAGAGAGAGAGAGAGAGAGAGAGAGAGGAAGGGGTGAGGGAGAGGGTGAGCGGCGAACATTAATTAAGGCTGATGCATACCGGAGAATGTCGGGGTTTCCCAAAAGTTTACCAGTTAATTAGCTTCTGCTGCGCGCAGCTCTGTCCAGTTGCTAGTCCGTCTTTCTGTCCGTACGCGTTCTACCCCCTCTGCCTTCCCCTTCCACCGCCTCTCTTTCTCGCTCCCTCTCTCCTCTCCTGTCCCGGTTCCCCCCCCCCTCTCTCTCTCTCTCTCTCTCTCTCTCTCTCTCTCTCTCTCTCTCTCTCTCATATTCTCTTCCTCAACTCTTTTCCCTAACCATCTTTCTTTTCCATGACCAAAACTCTCTTTAATTTTAAGATTCCTGCTGTCCTCCCCCCATTTGCGCAAAAATAACACAATAATGTGGGAAAGGAAGACAATTTGTCTTTCAATCGAGCGTTCAGAAATCTAACTGTAACAATAATTGTTTTTAACCACGGTGGGGATAGTTAACTCTCCCCTTGTTTGAAGCACTCTCACACACTGGCCTCCTAGCCCTCTAGCCCCCTGTTCTCTCTGTTTCGCAGGTTGGTTGCCTCGGGTCGAAGCAAGCAGGATGATCCAGGAGCTGTCCTAATTGAGTTCGGAAAGGCTTCGCCAGCCAATGTGAGTGATGAAACACCCTCCCTTGTGTCCCTGCTCGTCGGCTGAGCAGGGGCGCGGGCTCTGGGGAGAGCCGGTCATGGCTCTCCCGGCAGCATCCACCAGGCCCGCCCCCTGCTCCGCGAAGTTTGGGTTGGTTTCTTTTCCTAACCATTTAAAACATTATTAATGTCAAAGAGAGTCATGTGTTCCTTTTTCCTTATGGCGATTCCTCTGTGGCATTGTCAGCTCTTTGCTCCCTTGCCTTGCCAGAAGTATATTGCTGGACCTGGACGCTGTCACCGCCTCAACCTGCGAGCTGGCCGTGATTAAGTCCCTCATCGTCTCCGCCCTGCACATCGTCTCGCTGCACGCCGGTGGCTTCCCCCGCTGCTCCCGCGCGCCGCTCGCTGTCGTCGTGAAGGCCCCCAGGAAGGACGCCAGGAGGATCTGAGGGGGAAGCCCACCGATGAGAAAGGCGCAGTCCGGGCGCTGGTGCGTCAGAGGTGGGTATGGGGAAGGGGCAAAGGGAGAAGAGCAGGGAGGAGACGATTTAAGCGCTCTGGGAGGCCACAATATACAGATGAAAGTTCACCCTGACGCCCCCTTCCCCGCTTAAGGAAGAAAAGGGAGGGAGAGGTAGGAAAAGAAAGGAGAGGGGGTGGGGGTACATACGGCGCACCTCTCAAATGAGTCATTTCCGCAAATGAGTCTCAGTGTTCCCTGAGCTTCCGTCAGGTAGAGAGGGGGTGGGGGGAAGTCGAGAGAGAGAGAGAGAGAGAGAGAGAGAGAGAGAGAGAGAGAGAGAGATCGGATTGAAAGAGCTCAGTCAGGTATGCCCAGTTCGGTGGAGAACTCCGCGCAGACAGAGGGACGCGGGGAGGGGGGGGGGGAGCACCACGCTATGCGAGGCAAGCTTTTCACTTGCACGTAGAATTAGCAGCTCTGCCAGCCCGCCTGCCTGCCTGCCTGCTCCGCCTGCCTGCCACCCCGGACTGCAGCGAAAAGCAGGGGGCTGGACCGTGAAAGGGTTGGACGGGAGGGAGCAGGGCGAGGCGGGCGGTGTGGGGAGCAGGGTGCGGGGAGGGGGAAGGAGGAGATAAATCTTGTATTGTGAACGCTCTTGCAGGACTGTCGAGTCGAAAGGGGAGAATGTGGAGTCCGGTCCAGGCCGGCCGTAGCTCAGGGTGGTGAGCGTGGAGGGGCCCGCGGCAGGGCTGCAGTGTAGTCCGATCGGCAGGAGCGGCACCGACCCAGGAAAAAAAATGTGAATTACTAGAAAGCCCCCTCGCGCGGGAGTGGCTAGGCTCGCCCCACACCAAAAAGTTAACTTGGACCTACGAGGAACCGTCTGGGAGAAACCCCTGATTTTTTAATGATTTTTTTGAGACGTATTTTTGGTAAAAATATTTTAAAAACGTTAAATGGGTCTAGAAATGTTTATCTTGCTTGCATGCAGACAGAAAAAAGGGCTCTACCCTGTCCTCCTCCCGGGGGGCCTCGTGCGGTAAACTTTGGAGTTCCGATGGGATTCGGTGCTTGTGCGCTTAAACGGACCGGGGGGTAGATTGTGGGTTGGCGGAATTACAGGTATCACAGGGTGAGCAAGATGAAAACCCGGATAGGGCTCGTCCCCTGGAGCGACAGCCCTCGTCTCGTCTCTATGGCCCAGTCGGTGGAGTAGAGCGCCCGCCCAGAGCCTGGGCGGTCGAAAGTTCGACTCCATCCTCGGCAAGATTTTTCGCTTTTCCGTTAGTGTGGTCGCTGGGCTGGGCCGACCGAAGGTGCAAGTAGAATCGGAACACGGCTCACCTCCGCGTGGTAGCTTTGGTGGCAGGGTCGCTGTACACTGTCTATTGACTCGGCATTCGGGGTTGTGGGTTCGATTCCCGCAATTCCCGATTCTCCAGCAATATAAACATTTCGACACTTGAAAAACAATTGCAGGACTTTATGCCTTTCTAGGGGTGTTAAATTTTAAGGCCTTTGCAAATGCACGAAAGTGTCCAAAGGCATTAAATTTTTAACACCTTTGGGCAGTTTTAATGCGTTCGTGAAGGCACGCCACGCCCCTTTGTAAAGGCATTAAAACACTTCGACTCCCACCTTTGTTTTACCAGTGTAGACCTCTTTAGCGTTTCAAAAGTATTTCTAAAACAAATGATCAAAAAATCAGGGTATGCTCTTGTGCGTATACGTATAAGTTAGCTTGCGGAGGTTCTTTCTACTAGTAGTTCTTCTGCTGTTCATGGGACTCGTAACTAGTGTTGTGTGGTCGAGAAGTGTGTGTGTGTGTGGGGGTCTGCATGCGTCAAGGCTGCTTGTTTTCATTTGCTTGTTTTCCTCCAGTTATCGAGACCACACTGCGACCGAGGAGCCGAGATCAAAACTGAGTGAACGGGAGCCAATTAGAGTTCGTTTGCAGGCAACGGGCAATAAGCGGCATGACTCCCACGCCGCCCCACCCCACCCGCCACCCCGCCCGCCACGCCGCTGCGCCACGCCCCGCCGAGTGCCCTGCTTGTGCGGCGGTGTTCAACCACGTGAAACGGCTGGAAAGCAATGTCGAAATGTTGCGGAACAATACTTGACGAGCGGGAGAGGATTGGGGAGAGGGGGGGGGAGTCGGAAACAGGGAGGGCACGGACCGCGGCGGGGTGCGAGGAGGAGGGGGAAGGGGGTATGAGGTTTTGAATGAATATTAAAGCAGAAGTGCTGGGAGTGACATGAAGAGATAGAGAGAGACGGCGGTAGGGCTGGCTGGCAGGCTGGCTGGGTCGAATCAAGCAGCCCCGTCCCGCGCCCCGCTCCGCCCCGCTTTCCCCCGGATTAGCCGTTTCATTACGTAGAGTGCCCCTCTCTAAAATTCACTACTCCCCACCCCCGCCCCGCCGGCACCCCGAGACTCACCCACCTTACTCATTCTTCTCCTTTTCTCTTACCACACATACTCTTCCTGTTCCTCCTTTCGCTTCCCTATCTGTTTTCCCCGTCTTTCATGCGCCCCTCTTGTTTTCACTATTTTCATCAGTTTTTAAATGCAAGCTGATGACATAGTTGTTTTGTTATCGGTACTACAACGATACAGTAATTATGTCACCAAATGTCTGTCCAATGTTTTTAATAATCATATGGCAGCAAGCTGGTGACGTGCATAAACAGCGACGCTTTTTAGCCTGTACATCCTTGTGTCCCCGCCCACACACAGCAGTAGCATCAGCATCAGCGGGGTTTTAGCTGAGAGGAGAGATATTGCAAACTACATAAACGGACCGTACTCTCCTCCCGGTTCTGATAATGCCGTTGAAAGCGGGGTACGGCAGCGGGGTGGGCGGGGAGCGGGCAGGGGCTCCATCTACCGTTAGGCATCAAAAGTGAACGGAGAGCGCTAGCCCGCCCGGCGGCCGGACTACACTACACTCACTACACGCAGTGGGTACTAGATACAGAGCAGAGTAATTATTCTAGGTAAGGCTAGGTTAACCTAGGTTATTGGGGACGTCCCCACCCGGGTAGACGGGTGCAGTATACACTTCGTGATGAATGAACATAGGGCACATGTCCCTTCCGGCAGCTGACGAGTCGGGCCCTTGTGGGTGACACACTTCATAGCCCATGTGTGAGGCAAGGGTTGGCCCACATTTGGTTCAAGTCTATACAATTGGAGTTCATAGGAAAGCCAGTATACTTCAGAGTACATGGGGTCATGACATGACTCCAATGGTCGTCATATACCTTTTGGGACTCCATAACTTACTTTTTACCTCTCTTTCCCCTCCCCCTCCTAGCTAGAGCACGTAGTATGTGCACGATCTCCTACCGGGTCGCGCGCGCCGCTCAGGGGCGGGGGTGCTGGGGACTTGGCACCCCCTGCAAATGGGAGGAGGGGGGGGGGAACTGCTGGAGAAGCAGGAGGAGAAGGTGAAGAAGGACGGCGAGTTGGAGGAGAGGGGGGAGGGGAGCCTAAACCCGACCCAACAGGTGGACACTGCTCAAGACGGCGGCGCGGCGGTAGAGAAAATAAAGGATGGAAAAAGAAAAAAAGAGGAAGAGTTTATAGTGGGCCGGGATTGAGTGGTTTTTGAGAAAAGAGAGAGAGAGGGAGAAGGGGGAGGGGGTCTGGGCTGGCCAGTGTCTGCACAGCCGGAGAAGCACGAATTCCTGCAGTGGTAGCGAGGGGAAAGGGAAGGGGGTTTAAGGGATTTCGGACACATTGGAGGATTTTCAGATCTAACTCAAGGGAAACAAGCTTTGTTGTTCCCCTGATCCGTTTACTGCAGGGGGCGAAAGTAATGAAGGAAAGTGGGCAGACAGAGGGACAGGGAGGGAGAAAGAGGCGCGGCGAGAGGAGTGGGAGGATAGGTACGTTTGTGAAAGACAGAGAAATTGCCATGTAAATATGCAGATTCCTTTCGCGAATCCTTCTTATCCATGGGAATTGGAACTAATTGTAGCTATAAGGGTTGGGTCATTTTGCGTCGTGCACGACGGAAATGAGTGAAGTACAGTTTTATGAGTGCACGGTCACGAGCTTTTCTGTACTCGCTCGCACTGATACACACACCTTGGCAAGATTCGTCGATTTGCCACGACAATAGTGGACGTAAAAATGAACAAACCCATTTTGAAATGTAACGGTGTGCGAATCCCGAACATTCTGACAGCACTAGAGAATCAAAAGTGTTGAAGAAATTGTGAATTGACATTATGCAATTGTAAATGCGCTAAACCCGAGGGTTGGAAAATTTCCCTGCTAAGTGTACAGCCCTAATTCTGGCCAATTCAAACAAATTCAATTTAAATCAACATAATTCAGAAACATTTCAATAAACCAGTTAAAACTTTTAGAACGTGCATGCTCAATACTGTCGCGAGCCGACGCAATCTTACATCAGGTTCACAACGGAGAGGGTGAGGCGCTCGGCTCAGGTAGGCTAAGGTATTCAGCGACAGCTATGTGGGTGGGAGCGGGACAGATCTACCCGGCCACTTCCTGCTATCCCCCTCCCCCCTTCCCCCCTGGCTCGTGAAAGGCGCGGTATTCTAATTGGTTGACAAGAACACGGCCGTGTACACCGCGCCCTAATGACTTCCATCATTATTGTCTACAATAGTTCCGCGCCGCCGTGGAGAGGTTTGGGGGGAGGGTAGCGCGGCAGCAGGGCTTGTTGGAGTCGCGCGCCGGGGCTGCAGTGGCGGCGGCCGCAGCAGCTGCCTCAATTCAAGCGGAAGAGAACAAATAGACGCGATGGGGAGAGCGCGGGGTGGTGGGTGGCAGTGGTGGTTGTGGTGGAGGTGGTTGTGGTGGTGTGTGTAACAGAAGAAATCGCGAGCAGGGCGACACGGCGGGCGCATTCATAAGTGGGTTAGAAAAGTGTAGCGCCATGGTAGAGAAGAGGGAGGAAAAGGGAGAGGGAGGGAGTGAGGGAGAGAGAGAGAGAGAGAGAGAGAGAGAGAGAGAGAGAGAGAGAGAGAGAGAG
>NW_026267222.1:259612-262785 GCF_000697945.3 Frankliniella occidentalis
GGGGGTAGGGATGGGGCGCTTCTGCTTCTGCTGCCAGTCGTGTGTCGCCGTGTTATCGTGCGTGGCCGCCTCGCGTCGTGTTGTACACAACACACCTTAAGCGCGGGGCGGCCCCCCCAAGTCAGTAAAACCATGGAGGAGTCGAGCTCGGCGCCTGCGATACGTGGGGTAGGCCGCCCCGCACTACGCGCATGCGCAGCAGGCAAGATGTTGCCTACCTGCCAGGCGCTATGACAGTTCGCTGAGGCTGTACCTGGCAGTGGCACGTCCTGTCCTCCTGGCCAGAAACAAGGGAAATGGCCAGTAAATGAGCCCCCCGGGTGCGCGGAGGTTAGGTTAGGTTCCATTAATTGGCCTTTCCCCGTGTTTCTGGCCAGATTTCGACCCGGGCTGCAGCTAGTCGAGGAGGTAGACTTGACCCGACCTGAACGCGTGCAATACGGCAGATCAACACACTTAAAGCAGGACCGAGTTCTGAACTCTCCACTGACAAGTGTAGCTGACAGCCGAGTGGCGAGCGCGCTGGGGTGTGGTCTAGAAACCGTCGGCCTCGGGATCGAATCCCAGCCGCCGAACTTTTTTCCCGCTCTGTTAGTCATTTCTTCGGGCGTCAGCGACAGCCAGATGAGCATGTCGCCGGTAGCGGACCAATAGAGCGGGAAAAAAGGTCCGCGGCTGGGATTCGATCCCTGGGCCGACGGTTTCTAGACCACTCCCCAACGGGCTCGCCACCCAGCTGTCGCCTGCTCCTGTGAACGGGACGGTCAGAACTCGGTCCTGCTTTAAGGGTGTTGATCTGCCGTATTGCACGCGTTCAGGTCGGGTCAAGTCCACCTCCTCGACGCGCTGCACCCCGGGTCGAAATCTGGCCAGAAACACGGGTAACGGCCAATAAATAGAACCTAACCTAACCTCCGCACACCCGGGGGGCTCATTTACAGGCCATTTTCCTTGTTTCTGGCACGCCCCTAGTTGTGGCCACAAAATTGTGGCCACAATGCTGGCGGCCAGAGTCAGCTTAATCCGACCCGACTATAGAGCATTCTTTTTGGGTCTACCAGAAAATCCGACACCTACAGGGTGTAAGCAGAAGGCAAGGACCTGTTCTGCACAGAATCCCCGACAAGCCGGAAGGGCCTGGACGCATCTAAACTAACACCATGCCCCCCCCCCCCTCCACAACCTATGGGACAGCTTGTGTACTGATTGCCTACCCTCCAGGCGTCCTCAGCCATTGCCCCGGCGTTCCCCTCGCAGTGCGCACGGGTCGGCGGCCGAGTCCTTGTTTTCGGCCACACAGTCGGTTGTAACTACAACCGACACGGTCACTGGCAACTTTATCAGAACCGACTGTAGAAATAAGTTCGCTCGGCGTCGTAAATGCTCACGCCCCTCTCCCCCTACCCGGACATTTTTTTTAGACAGTCCCTTAAAGACTGTCTCTACCAGAAGGAGAAAACGCCCCGCCCCCTCGCTCCTCCTTTAGACGGGCTTTCCTCCTCCCTTCTACTCCGCTCGCTCGGCTCGGGCGCTCGTCCACGCATTCGCTGGGAGCTATGCGGCCTGTTCGAGGGGACTGTCTCTTTCTTAGCCCTGTGGGCTAATTTTTATTTAAAAAGGGGGATTACTTTCCTCATCCCCGACCTATTTTTCTCCGATCTGAAGGTTTTTTTCGCACACTGAGTCCAAATCTGGCAGTGCTCAGGTCGTTCGGGCCCCCGGGGACGTCATCGCGGGGACCTCCCGAGCACGCCGGTGACACTCCCACGACGAATGCGATTCGGCTCCAAACGTCGCGTACCCAGGCTGGTGCATATTTCTTAAAAGTCGACAAATATAATAATTATTAACAGCAAATCGCCCATAAAAGTTTATAATTATCCTGATCATTTCATTATTGTCACAGCTACAGGACTTTCCTGGCGTTGCCCCTTGCAGCCACACGACGATGCACGAGACGAGGCGGGAGGCATCTCCAAAGGATCACATCCCGGACAAGCGAGGCGGGATTGCCTACCCCAGGCGTCCTCGGCCCACCTCGGCCACAACACAGTAATAGTCTTCCCAGCGAAAGAATAGTGAAGTGCGGATATCGGATTCCGTGGCTCTTTTCCCCCACTACTCAGTTTTCACCAACCAGTCCTCAGGAAACTGCTTGGTGGGGGAAGAAGAGTCACAGGATCCGTCTTGCGCACTACACTATTCTTTCGCTGGGGGCTGGGACGACTAAACACAGAGGTTTCTCATAGAGCTGCGGCCACATGTTGCATGGGTCGGGAGCCCTAAAGAATCACATCCCGCGACCACGATTTGTCGGTGAGTGTCATTGTCTGATCAGAACTTTTGCAACTTTTGCCGTAATTATTGCTCTCCCCCTTTGCCGTGCCGCGTCCCCTACTCCTCTCCTCCTCCCCACCCCGCATTTGCCGCGCCTTTATGGAAACGTAAACAAACAGTGAAAATTAATCGGTGTCACGGTCGGCGTCTTCTGCTCAATACCGATAATACCTACTCATTTAAGTGGCCATAGGATTTTAATCAGAATTTTAGGGTGGACATCGCCGCTTTTCGATATTAATCACAAGGTAAAGTGCTTGATTGTTTCCGGTCCGGAATACTGAATTGTTCCATTCCGGTTATTGCTGTAATGTAAGAGGTTAGTGTGCTCCAGTGCACAAGTTGTCAGTTTTTTTTTTTTTGAGGTCGAGAAATGATGCCCGTAATGTAAACTTGGCGCTCTGTAAGCTTTGTTGAAAAGGTATTGAATGAGAACACTTCCCCATTCCATACAGTATGATAAATACTGTTGCAGGTCACTGTCAGTGTTTTATCATATATCATATATTTTACTCTATATTATTCTCGTGGAACAGAAAACTTTATGACTTTCTGATTGTGGTGCAAATCGAGTGGTACTATTTGCATCATCCCCCAAACAATCAATCATTGCGCTTTGCAGATAATTTGCAGCTGCCCCTTCGTAATTAATGCTTGAGTCCAGTGTCAAATTATTTATTTGAAAGACCATGGACATATAGAGACGTATGGGGGTAGAGGCATTTAAACATATCTTGTATGAGTAATTTAAATGTAATTAATAGTTGATGAGCTCTAAAAGTACCGTTTAAAATGATTGCAGGAACTCGGCCCAGAAATGTTCTTGACATGAGCAA
>NW_026267222.1:263205-263749 GCF_000697945.3 Frankliniella occidentalis
TGGTGCCGACCCACTACAGCAGAGTTCTTAGCCTTAGGTAGCCTACCCGCCCATAGTTAGGGAGACCAGCTCTTAAAACTCAAGTTTCTGTGAACAGGAGTGGTTTCTGACAGAAGCAAAGGTAGTTTTGTGGTCCCTGGTTCACCCCTAGCTATTCGAGTACTCCTCCGTCAAAAACCAGACCCATACCTTTGAAAATTTTGCCAAAAATGAAAAATTTGAAAATTGCCGGAAATGTTTGGGATTGGTCCTTTCAATCTCTGCGTCGAAGTTTCACGCTGCCGGTCCATTTCAAGTCAGTTACACCTGTTTTTCTTGGACCGGTTCGCCTGCGAGCTAGGCAGCCCATCGTACGCTGACCGCCAGATTCAAAAGACCACCCTTAAAACTCAAGTTTCTCTGGAATGGGGTGGTTTCTAACGGAACCAAAGGTAGTTTTGTGGTCCCCTGGGCCACCCCTGTCGAATCGACTACTTTTCCGTCGAAATCCGGACCCATCAATTTTCGCTAAAAACACAAAGGCTATAGCCTTTGTATATTTTGC
>NW_026267222.1:272439-275777 GCF_000697945.3 Frankliniella occidentalis
CTCTGATGATTTGCCTCTCTCACTTCCCTCCACTAAAATCAACACACGACTACATATTTTAGGATCAAGTAATAAGCGGTATATATGGAGGTAGCATAGAGACAGTAAAGATATAACAAGAAAGAAAACCCCAAATAGTAACAAATACCAAAATAAACTTTTACTTTTACTTTTAGTAATGACTCTACCATAATGTAATTGATATTTTTTTTGTTAACATTACATAAAAAGTCAAAACTTACCAGATTCATTCCTGTGATCATGAGAAAAAGGGGCCATTTCTCATGCTGTGTGCTGTGACGTCGACTCAGCATACATTGGGTGACAGCTGGCGGCTGTGTAGCTGATACGTCAAGCGCAGATGCAACTCATGGACGGTCTTCCTGCAACAAGGGTACAAACAGAATTTATATCATGGTTACACCAACTCCTCTCTGGACTCTCAACAGTTTTAGGGAGCTGCATAACATTAACTGCATTAACTTGCCATGCTTCAAAAGCATTGCCTAGGACAAACAATGTCAACTCAACATCAAATATTCACAGGTGGAATATAAAAACATTCGTGCACTTTTATCCATATGATTTACTTTACATTTTTATCAATTATTAAAGGACTAAAGAGAAAAAGAGCATTCAGTTGGGATGAACTAGAATATTTCTGCCTGTTTTTGAGCAGAAAAAAGTGCAAAATCAATGAGGAGATAAAAGAAAAACATATGAACCTAAACACATCATAATTAATATTGGTAAGATTTTATGGAAATAAATGAAGTAAAACTTTTTTGTAAGCCCTCGTTTCTTCCAGTCCTGCTTCATGGTGTCCTCCATTCCCTTTCGCAATCCTTGGTGCAGTAGAAAAATTACAGACATTAGGGATCTCAGAGGCTTCAAAATTTATTCTAAATGTAAAGAAAAAATTAGAATCCAACTTGAAAACCTCAAAGACTATGGGGACTAAATCTGAGATTAATAGCAGTTATTCTCTAAGGACAGAAAATGAGCAAACTGGCGCTCTTTTCCAATTTAAGAACATTCTCACATTACCTACTGAGTATTATTAATTCCCTCCTTAGGAGAACAGTCATGAACTAGAGCTGTGAGGGCGACGAAATGAGGAGCGGGGGGCTACAATTACTCTCAATTACTCTCAATGGCCATAGTAACATTAACATTTCACATTCAATTTTTCATTTGAGGCCATTTGAGGCTTTCATTACTCGTTCTTTACCAGCCAACTTCACCCTCTTGGTGGTAGGAAGAATGAGTATTGATCTCAGTGCGGTGTCACCCTTTATGAACGGTTTGTACTTTCATCTAGGAACACTTAACACCTACAGACATGATAGTAGTACGATTGTAGAGGGAAGACGCTGGTCTTAATTAAAGCAGTGAACTTTTTTACAGGTTATTTAATGGTATCATTTTGAGCACTGGTACTTTGCGAGTTTTCATTCTCTCTATGGTTAGACACCAAATACCAACAGCCCGATAAAAGTGAAACAGAAGAAATTTTAGACATTCATTTAAATATGACGTAGAGAAATGTCAAAAAAAAGTTTGTCACAAGGTAGTAAATTCAAAATGAGGTTATGTAGATGAGTTTGTGGATGAGACTTATCACGTTTGCGTTCTACGCATAGAGGTGTCGCTATGACACTATGTTGTAAAATCTATAATTTGCAAAGACGAACCAGAACAAATAGAAAATAACAAGCAGTATCTTACCTGCGCGAAGTCAGAAACAACCACAAGCCTAACGAAACGAACTCTTTTACACCGACAGTGTTGCCCGCAGTATATAGTCTCGTTGCAGGGTATGTGCGTCCACCTATGTTGTCGAGAGCAGGCGGATAGCAGGGGGTATCGCCGCTCAGGCGCTAAGGGTAGGCCACTATCTCTAGACAGACACTTGGCGGGAAGGCCTACCCGACGCTCCGCAGGCGTTGTCATTCGGAATCGAAAAACAAGTGGCTTTTAGACTTGCCCTAACCAACCAAGGTTATACAGTAGGTTGTGGCAGTAGACCCCTCGCGATCTGATTGGTCGCCGAATCGTGACGTCATCATTTGTCCTCCCGCCCGTAGTTCAAATTACGGCTCGTGTGCCCGTCTCAATATTATGTGTTATAATTAGCTAAAGGCAAAGGCCTTTTAGGTCGAGACGGATTAAAAGGGAAAAAACAGACAAATTGAACGAAAATAGACCAAAAAAGAAAATAAATCTGTCATCACATTTATCTTTAAAATAATATTGTTATGTCGTGTGAACAGGTTTTGCCGTATGCACAAGTCTGCAAATACGAAACGTTTCGTGTGCCCCCCCCCCCTACACCCCGCCTACGCTCAGGGTGGTCGGCGGGCGGACTAGTGGCGGCGGGAGGCAACTTTTGGGGCGTAATGCGGCCCTACACAGCCCCATCACGAACGCATGGACGCGTCGCTGGCAGCGGCCAAGAGAGATGGGTTTGGTCCAGTGTCCAGTGTGTGACGCTTGGGGAGGGGGGGGGGCAGCTCTGAGGATTGTATGTAATGGGGACCGTCGCAAGGCGTCCCCACCCCTTCCTCCCGCCATCTCTCTCTGTCACACTC
The DNA here is from genome assembly GCF_000697945.3 of Frankliniella occidentalis. NCBI lineage: Eukaryota > Metazoa > Arthropoda > Insecta > Thysanoptera > Thripidae > Frankliniella > Frankliniella occidentalis. The sequence continues at coordinate 275,031 of NW_026267222.1, forward strand.
ACACGTACGCCCCATCCTCCAGTCGCCGCCGCGTGATCTGTCCCGCTGATGTAAAAGTTTCATCTCATAACAGGCCAAAGTGGCCGACCCATCCCCCCCCCCCCCCCCGGCCCCCTCTCCTCTCTCTGGCTCCTCTGCTTCGCAGTCAAGCCCGGCTGCCAATCCGAGAAGAGTGCCCTGCCCCTGCAGGCCCGGCCCTCCATACGTCCCCAAGCTCAGGTCTAGCTGAAATGGGAGTGTGTTCAACAAAACTCCATCGTCGTTCTTTGCGACTGTGACAAATTTAACGTGGCAGAAAAATCTCAATCAAAAATCGATCTTGAAAGCAGATGATACACAACACATTTATGAATAGGGTCGAGGTAGGAGGGAAGGGGCCTGGAGCGAACCTCAGCAAGCCACTCACTCGAACACCATTTCCCCAGCGCCAAAGAAATCAGTTTCTGTACTCCACTTGGTTCTCTGTCCTTGCCGAGAGTAAAAGCAAGCTGACACCTTAACACGTTCAGTGCCAGGCCATTTTTAATTTAAAAAGTGTCCGACCTCACGGTGGTCGTGCGGCACAAGGGTGCCAAAAAGTGAACGACCTCTGGTGTGGTCGTGTGGCATTTAAGCGCCTAACATTGCCCAAGAGCCCGGCAGAGACTGCCACGACCACGGAGAGGTCGTATGGCACTTCGGGCCTGGTGGTATACGACCACCGTGTGGTCGTATGGCACTTGGGGACTGGTCGTATACGACCACCGT
>NW_026267222.1:276167-282488 GCF_000697945.3 Frankliniella occidentalis
CCATACGACCATCATGTTGTCGTCCAAGACAAAGCCTTGAGTGCCATATGGACACCCACCGGTCGTATCTTTATCTCCGATCCACAGGCCAAAGGCGGGGTTTTGATTGTCTACCCGAGACACCCCTAGGCCAGACATATTTTTGGTCTAGCATCAACCCCCAGGGTTTGAGAAATTAAAACTTAAAATTAGCTATTTGGAAACATGGTGGTCGTGTGGCACTGAACGTGTTAAAGTTTACTTACATGTTGTTTATGTTGAGTCAAAAGGTTTTTAAAGCATCATCTGCTAAAAAATCTCTGTTCGGGTGGGGGGGTGTGACCTTGAGAAATGGGATAAGCCGACCAATCGTTTGAGGAGCCGATTTAGTCCCCACGACTGGCGGGGGTGCGGGTGTGGAGAGCGAGCACTGGGAAAGGGGTGTATGCGCAGGGAGTTAAACTGGGTAGAGAGTAAAAGTATTTCAATATAAAAAGTGATCTCCCCGCCCCCACCCCTCGACCAGCCCGATCCCGCACGAGTCGCCGATAGAGTTTCGCTGTTTCTCATGTCCGTTGTTCGTTCGGCCTCGGCGCGGAGGAAATTCAGTCTTTATTGAGGCTGTCGCGGAGACGACCGGACGACCGAGAGAGAGGAGGAAGAGAGAGAGAGAGAGAGGGAGTGCGAGGAGGCAGAGTAAGGAAGACAAAGACAAGCGTGTGGAGCGTACATAAAGGCAAGAGTCCAGAGAGAGACAGAGGCGGGGGTATGGATCGAAGGGTAGGGCAGAGAGGGGAGCTCTGATATACGATCCAATTCTGAATACCAATCTCACCGGACTAGAGATACAGTCAATTAACTTTCCGTTCGAATTAGCATGTCGTGCCTCTGATGAAAGTTTGTCCCAGGCAGGCATGAGGGCCTCGGCCGTCCCGCGTCTGCGCGCGTGCCAGCACAGAATCAAATAAAACGGGCTTTTTTAATTATGAAAATCAATTACTATAGAACAATGACGAAAGCCCACGCACACGCACACATGCGACCGCGGGCATCTTTTGAAAAAAGAATTCTTTAGCGCGCCACATCGTCCCCCTAGTACGAAGTTGTGCACGGTATGCCAATTGAAGCGGTACGGCGCTATGCATGCCGTGCCCGTTCGTTAATTAAAAGGCCCCGTTCACCACTCCCCTCCTCCCCGCTCCCCCTCCCCCCGCACACCCTGCACCAGCACCCCCTGCCAGTCTTAGCTCAACCCCTCTCCGCCGCTCTCTGCCCGCCAATCTACCCGCCGTCCCCGCGCTCCCGCCAAAAGCAGCCTCCTCCCGCGCCTCCCTCGGTCGCCTATAAGTAACTCCTTTTCGACCGGTGCACTGGTAAAACAAAGGTTGTCTCGTGTCGCACCTTGGCAGGGGTGCAAATAAGATGTTTTGAGTTTGATGCCCTGTAAACAAGACACTGGCAAGCAGTAAACGAGCTAAAAATTAGTGCATTGAGCAGTAAATACCTTTGCAAAGACCAAAAAACCCTTAGCACCTTTTCCAGGTGTGACAATCGTTTCTTTTGTAGCGTTCGTCATCGTTATGGAGGAGTAGAGACTGCACGGTGGGCAAGAGTCGACACCAGCCAGGACTTCCCTGCAGCCACAGCCGCATTCTAACGCACGCGCCCCCAGGGGGTGGCATTTACTGCATACCATTGCCATGAGAACAATTGGCGTGAGTGAACCATGGGATTAGTTTAAAAACATGTGCTCTTCATGGCGGGGCTCGGGGCAGCACCTCGGTTTGTTCTCCCGGATTAAACCGATGTTTGATGAAGCAAAACGACTTGTTTGCGAGCCGCGGACATTTCACTCTGCGTGCGCATAAATTCCCGCCAGTCCGAGGACCTCTTTATAACCGCTGATTGTTTGCGGGAACGATTCTTTGCGCGCGTGAGGACAAGTTTTATTATTATTCAGACCTAAGCACTAAGAGAATCGGCGAGTAAAATCACCAGGTCGGAACGCAAACAGAGGCCCATCTTTTAGTACTCAAACCTAAGGGACTGCTTGTGTACTGATTGCCTACCCTCCAGGCGCCCTCAGCCACAACTCGCCGCAAGGGTCACACTCACAATGCGAACGAGTGGGGGACCACAACACAGCTCTAGCTAGACCTGTGTAGCTACCAAAAGGGACGGTGCGTTTTCTCACTTCGTTAGTTGTTCTCGTACAATTAATACATTTCAAGAGGTAAAAGTTTTTGAGGTAAATTTTTAGAGGTAATTGAAATTGGAGGCAATCGACCCTTTAGAGGTACTTTGTTCAGAGGCAACGCTCCCGCCCAAATTTCTCAACAAACAAAAATGATGAAGATAGTTCATAGGAATACTTGATGACTTATGTCCCGGAACTTTTATCAAAATTTTGCGGGCGAAAAATCCTACCTCATGTACATGGACGATGATGTGCAATGAGTTTTCCATTTTCGTGGCCTTCTAGGGTGCAAAAATTTATTTATGGTCGGCAAAAACTGCGCCAAACCCGCGAGCCACTTCTGGAGAAACGCAATCCGGTTACACAATTTGCAATGTGTTTCCTGTGAAGCTACAAAAAAAGTGTTTTCTCGTCTGATCATATGACTATGGCGTGTTCGGCCGACCCGGCTAGTGTATATGTAAAACAGTGTGACTGTAGACAGGTCTGGACAGGTCATAGTAAAGAATGCCGTAGTTTGAAATTATTCATCTTTTGTACAAGATAATTTTATTATTATTATAATAAAACAACATTGGGTGACAGTTTCAACAATTTTACAAAAACAAAAAACTTAAGACTTACATACAACTAACAGGTGTTGGGGATTGGAGTCCCAAAACACAAAGGCCAACATCAAGTGGCTATGATCACACAAGGTCACAAATGGTCAAAATGGACAAGGACGCGAAAGGTCAGAACAAAAGATCCGTTGCACCCCATTAACAAAAATGATACCTCCACAGTTTTCAAATTTCAATACTTAATTTGTTATGCCAAAAAATGCAATGGAGGTGATGATTGACAAAGGGAAATCCATAGTATCAGTGAAAAAGGGCTAAGAAAGGTTCCTGCTATTTTTTTCATAATTAAAAACAAAATGTATGTATCATTAAGTGTCATATGCCGCGCGGGCAAAAAGATAGGTTTACATCAACAACAAAAAAGATGGGAAAGTTTTAACATGAGAATCCAAAAATATGCGCTACACATAAACTTACGCTACAACAAGGTACATGAACGTATGTTAATCTATATGGTCATTTAAAATTTTGCGCGGAATATGACGAAGAGAAATGAGATGCGAGGAGGTGCAGCTCGACAAGTCCAGGAAATGTGAAGATTTCCACAAACTTCGAGAATGGTTTTATGAAAATATTATTGCTTTCTGACTGTTGACAATTTACGCAATCCGAAAGAAATCATGATTTCTTTGCAAAGACGGACTAATTTTGGGCTCACTTTAACGGCTACAGTGAGGAACACGTCAGTCCCTTACAGTTGCATCCTCCTCGCTCGGTTGATAGGGAGGGGGAAGGAAGGAAACAAGGACTGGTGTAGGGGAGGGGGCGAGTGAGGGGGAGATGGACAGACGACAACAATAAGCTAGCAACACATATAACAACAAACACTTTTTGAGACCTTCCTGGTCCACCCGTCACACCGGGTGGGACCCTCCAGCCAACGGAAAGCACAGCGCCCCGAGACGGCTCGGCAGCCACTTTCACTCAATGAAGTGCGTGCTTTCCACCGGATATCACAAGTTTGCCAATGACGATGTCATGGATAAATTATTAAAAGTAACCATAGCAGTTCGTTCCGTGTCAACCGCTGATACGCGTGGCAGGGGTGGTGGCCCCGGCTAGCCTGCGTCACCGCTTCGCAGGGGGGCTCAGGTTCGAAACCCCGACTCTGCGCGGAGTGTCCGGTCTTAGAGATCAGAGCCAGTGACGCACACCACCCGAGTTCACCTTCTCACGCAGACACACACACATTCTCTCACTCACGCATACAAACACTGAACGACGGCGCGCTCGTCCGCGAAGAACGAGTCCCCAAAGTGGAATGCTTTCTCACATTGCTGCACTCACAGGTACCGATTGAGCAATAACTGCACACACGCACACACTAGGGCGGGCATGGCGAGAGGTAGAGGCCCCCCGGCACTGGGCTCGGCCCAGGGCTAGTGTCCTCGACGAGGCCTAGAGGTCCAAGCGGCCCGCCCAGCGACCCGTGTCCGAGGCCCTGTCCGAGGCCTTGTCCGAGGCCCTGCCCTTGCCCGGGCCCGCCGGGTAGTGAGGCCATCTGGCTGGACGAAAGGTGGCCGGCGGTCATGAGGAGGCCCTGCGGAAGGAGGCCGCCCGGGCCGAGGCCACCGGGGCCGAGGCCCGGCGCCAGGCCCGGGGAGGGCGGTTGCTGCTGCTGGTGGAGCTGGCCAGGGCAGGGGAGGCTGAGGCCCACTCCCATCGCCTGCGTGGCCCGCCGGCGCCCCCTACCTCGGCCCGGACCGGCCGAGGTCAGCAAGGGGGGCGCCGAGTCGTCTCAGTCGCGGCTCCTCCGCGGCCGGCCCACCTTGCCCTTGCGCACGCCGGTGGCGGCGCCGGGCCCCGCGGGCACGCCGGGCGCCGCGCCGCCCTTCATGAGCTTGTGCCAGTCCTGCTCGCAGACCAGGGCGCCGCCCAGCAGGTGGTAGCGGTCGCCGGGCACGAGCTGCGACCCGCACTTGGAGCACGAGAAGCACTTGAGGTGGAAGACGTGCAGCGGCGAGGGCGCGTTGGGGGCGTTGGGCGCGCCGGGGCCGCCCATGGGCCCGCCGCCGCCCACCCGCATCACGAACTCGCTGGGCGGGATGGTCTGGCCGCACGCCGAGCACGCGCCCGTGTTGCCGAATAACCTGCGGACACAAGAGAGGCACGCGTCAGAACAGAGGCACAAGCACGAGCATGACACAATCAAGTCCTGTAGGAGAACGCCCGAACGGAGGCAAATAAAAATCGGAAGGAAACGGCAGACGGCTGAAGCTGAACCGCAACACGCATGCGTGCCGGAAGAGTTGCCTACGAGGCGCGGCTGGCTCGCGGCCCGCGGCGCACGATGGGTGGCCTACCTCGCCGGCGCCACGTCCGCTCGGCCCGCGCCGCACGCGCAGTAAAACGGGTCAGAGTCGCGGATCAATCAATGTTATGGCTGAGCGTGTGAGTGTGTCGCGCGCGCGTCTGTGTGGATTGGCTACTGAGTGAGAGAGAGAGAGAAACGGAAGAGAGGAGAGACCGTCGGGAGTTTGCGCAAACGAGGCGATAGGAGAGCTGCTGGCCACCAGAGCTCGGGGACGTCCCCGGACCGTGCCCACCCACCGGTCCTGGAGTGTTCCTCCAGTGGCACCGCCACACTACGCCCTTCCCTGAAGTCCGATGGCCCAGGGCCACGCCTGGAGTGTTCACCCTGCAGGGGCACCACAATCTTCACTACGCCCCGCTCTAACTCTAAAAGCCTGGAGGCCCCCGGGCCGCGTCATGGAGCGTTCCTCCTCCTCCAGGGCCACACCACTACCATCACTAGGCCCCGCCGCGCCGTATTGAGAACAATAGGATCGAGTTTCCAAGTCATCAGCGTGCTGTTTGACACATGACGGAGAGAGAGAGGGGGGAGGGGGTGATGCGTCCGGAATGAGCGCGAGAGAGGAGGGGGGGGGGGGGGGCACCTCCCCCTCTCTCCCGGCCGGCGCTCCCACCCACGCGCCTCGGACGCACCGCGTCTCCTTCTCTCTAATGAAGCGGCGCTATGCGAGGCTTGGCGCAGCTCGGCGCTGGCCCCGGCGCGGGTCGCGCGGGCGGAGGGGCGGCGGCGGGCTTAAAACGCCTTAACGAGAGCCGGCGGCGGGGAGGGGCAGGGCAGGAGGCGAGGAGAGGATGTCCTCGACGGCGCCCCGGGACGAACCACACTCCAGCGACGAGTGCGCTCTGCACTCGGCGTGATAGCGGGGCGTACACTAGTTGTCGCGGCGGGGGCCAGGGACGGCTGCCGCCGCCGCTGCAAGTGGTCGAGGTGAAGCGCGCGAAGTATAAAGCGCGCGAGCTCTCCTCTCCTCCCTCTCCCTGCTGCCAGTGGCCGTCGGAGCGGCTGCACACGCAAGTAAACACGGCTCAACGGGGCGCGACACGAGTGGCAGCCGCAGCCGCCGCAGCCGCCGCAGGCGCGGCAGGCCGGCAGGAGGCAGATCTCGCGAGATATCGACGCGATTACCGCCGCGATCTCTCTATTCATCCCATCCATTGGCTGCGCGCGCCCGGCCCCGCGAGCTGGTGGCCCCTCGGCGCCCCCCGGCC
>NW_026267222.1:283294-285586 GCF_000697945.3 Frankliniella occidentalis
GCGGACCGGACTGTGCAAAGGTATACCGGCGTGTTTTACTGATCACGACCGCGGTCGCCGCCCGGGTCAGCGAGGCCGCCGCGAGGAGCGCAAAAAGAGAAGACTGCGCGGGAAATAAAAAAATGACGCTTCCGGTCGCTTCGGGTTGGGAGGGCGGTGGAGCCGGAGTGGAGGGAGGTATAGCGTGGCCGAGGGTGATCGCTCTTGCGTTCGTTTCCCCCGGATTTGTCTTGCAATAATTACAGCTGGGATTCGCGCGGGCTGCTGCTGCCGCCCCCGGGCCGCGTCCGAAAGAGGGGCGAGGAGCGAGAGCAGAAGGGGAGAAGGGGGAAGAAAAGGAAGAGAGAGGAGAGAAGAGAAAGAGAGAGAGAGAGAGAGAGCGAGCTGCCGCGAAGCGGACGCAGCCTTAGGGGGATTCCATTAAGGAGTAGATGGCGAAATCCAATGGTTGTCTAATGGAGTCCGGTACGGGCCGGGCCAGCCTAATGTGAGTGCTGCGTCGGGCCCTCGGGGGAGGGGAGGGGGAGGGTGCAGATATGGGGAGGGGGGTGAGAGCGGCCGGCCGCGCAGCAGACCGCAGCAGAGGGTGGCGCGGGTGGTGGCGCCCGCGGACCGCCAGACTGGGCCGCGGGCGCCAAGTTCAAAAAAAAAATACAAAAACAAAAAAAAAGGAAAAAAGTCCCGCCAAATAAACGTCGTTGGCGCCCTGCAAATGACTGCGCGTGGGTCGAGAGTGGCGGCTCCGTGTGGTGGATCAAAGCATATCAGACCCGGAGTCGCCGAGGTCGTAAGCATGACACGATTGCCCCACTCTCTCGCACCCCCTCCCCATCCCCTCCCCGACCGCCCGCTCCCCTCTCTCTCCCCCGCTCCCCTCTCTCCCTCCGCATCCCCCTCCCCCGCGCGCGCTCCCTCATCCCTCGACGCGCCGCCGGCCACTCTATGTAATGGAAAGCACTTAAGTTTATTTTTGAAAGCGCGCGAAACGTAAGTGCTACTCGCTGCGGGGCGGACCGACAGACGGGCGGGCGGGCAGACGGGGCTGCCTCAGCCTGAGAAATCGGCAACACCAGCACAGCTCGCAGTGGGGCAGGGGCCGGCGGGGGCGAGGGAAGACGGCGACATTGAACACCACAGCGTCGTCGCGGGATTGGCCGCTTTACGGGTGTTTGTTGCAACAGCACCACGAAATGTCAAAGAAGGCGAGCGAAAAATAAATAAAAAGAACACAGCGCCCTCCGGGGGCGGGAGGGGGGGGGTCGAAATACTGATGAGTGACACGCAGGAGGCGCAAGGAATCTCCTTCGCGACCTATCATATATCGCTCTGAAATAAACTCAAAGAAACTAAAGTTACAGCAAGACTCATGGGTGTTGCCAATAAGAGGGCAGGTACTGTGATATAGCGTGAGCCTTGTGTTGATTGCGGTCGGTGGGAGGGGGAGAAAGAGGGAGAGAGGGAGAGGAAGTAAAGGTGGCGGAGAACGCGCCCCGCTGCTGTGTCGCAAGTAGATTGCATTAGCGGCAAAGAATCAAGTTAAAATTAATGGAGGCCAACAAAGTAGCTCGGAATTTTGTTTGCGCGCGAACGCGTGTGTGTGTGTGCATGTGTTTGTTTGCACGTGTGTTGCCGAGGATTGAAATTTGGCTGAGCGTAAAAACAGTCTCCCCCCCCCTCCAACACACACACACACACATAGACGCGTCGTGTGGTCTCACACAGCTTTGGCACATTTACATTTGTAGCGCCGGGCGGGTCGCGCGGGGGAGCCGTCAGGTGCGACGGGTTTATAGCGTTTCGCCCGCGGGCCCCGTCCAGCTTTTCCCACCATCCGCTACCCCCTGCCCCGGTCCATCTCTAAAATATGAATTCCTCCCCATCACACATGGCTTGTTTTCATGTCATTAATACGCGAATATATTTTTTAAACTTATTTCTTAATACGCAGTTTGCTTTTTAGGAGGGAGAGGGGAGAGGTCGCGGGGAGGAGCCTCAGGACGTTGATTTAGCAATCAAACCTTTACCGTCCGCGAGTCCACCTTTATGGAGACCTGGTCCCGCTTGTTAGTTATAGGGTTCGTTCATTCGCGCGATTCAAGATGAAAGGTTTAACGGCGGCCTCCCGCTCGCAGCGCAGCACGCGGTGACACTTCCCGGATGACATTTGGTCCCCCCCCCCTCCTCTCCCACCGCCTCCCCAGCCTTGGGCTTGACGCGTTCCCTGACCTTACCCGAATAGAGGCCGTTCCCTCAGGATGGCCACCACTGCGCCCGGGGCGGGCGGGAGAATGC
>NW_026267222.1:285831-289447 GCF_000697945.3 Frankliniella occidentalis
CGCCACCGCCGCCGCCTGGGACCGCGCCGCGCTCCGCTCTCTCTCTCTCTCTCTCTCTCTCTCTCTCTCTCTCTCTCTCTCTCTCTCTCTCTCTCCCTCTCTCTCTCTCTCCCGTCTCCCTTCCGCAGCGCACCGGCTGCTATGCCCCTTTCGGAGGCGTCCTAACCCAGCCCGGCCCGTCCCGGGGCCTGGAACAGCGAGCGCTTTTCAATCAACTGACAAAAGGCTTGTTAGCCGTAATTGAGAGGAGTTAGAGGAGCCGGTCCCGCGAGCTAGCACCCCGCTCCCCCGGTCTCTATCCCTGCTCTCTCTAACCCACTCGCTACCTCCACCCCCCCCCCCCCCCCCCTTTTCCTGCTCTCTCCTCCTCTCCCCCTCTTCCTCTACCTGCGCTACTCCGGCTATCACACACTACTATCTGGCGTTTACCCTGACCTCTGACCCCGCCTCACCTAGGTGAGATCACCATTTTCATCCCTCAGTCAGGACAACACTTGTGGAACAAGGGTTTAATTTTGCCCGTCAACTGATGTGAAGCTCAAGTGTGCAAATTTCGGACACACACAGTGGTGTATAACTATTGTGCGTCACTTTATGTGCAAACTTTCGACATTTTAGAAGGCGGGCTTGACCCCGGTCAGCAACACTGGTCAACGAGCAAAGATCCTCCCCCCCCCCCCCCCCCCCCACACACACCCACCCTCCACGCCTGTGACTGCGGCTGCCAAATGAGACTCCCGCAGGAGGACAATGACATGCGCCCCCCGCCACACACACACACCCACATGGAGCCACAAATCACCCCCTGAGCACTACCGCAGGTAGACGGGGTGCGTCGGCGGGGTGCGGCAGGGCAGGCCGTGGCGGGTTGCCGCGGGGCGTGGTGGTGGGACCTGAAGTGACGAATAACTCTCCACAGTCCAATAACTACCGGCGACATTACTTTGCTTTCTCTCCACTCCCCCCTCCACCTCCCCCTCCTTTCACCGTCCCCACCGCCCGCCGTACGCAAATGCACTAATCTAATCAATCTTCTGCCGGAGTGGGGTTGTTCTTGCCTCCTTTCTCTCCTGCTTTGCACCCCTACCCAGTCTCTCTCTCTGTCCCCCCCCCCCCTCTCTCTCCATCTGTGTCGCTTTCCTTGCTCCTTCCTTTGGTCTCCGTCTCTCTCTTTCTCTATCCGACTTCACTGTGCAAATCCAGCAATAGTACTGTCGTACTCGGTACAGTTCACAACAAAATTCACATACCGTTCTAACCGTAGCACTCTTTTTCAACTGTCGTAGTGAAGTGGAATTGTCCATCACTGTTACATTCAAGCAACACGACATTTTTAATACAGTGAGCAATATTTAGATGAACCACAATTTTGGAACGAACAAGTTTTTTGCTGTCTGTAATGTAACTAATTCCTTGAAATACAAATAAGGTATTATCTCACCCTATCTCTTCCTCACCGTGAGAGCCAATGAGCTTTTTAATCAACCAGCAAAAGCATCAGCTCATACGATCAATCAGAAGGGACTGAGACCTGCCTCCGTCTATCAGCTCTGCTAACTGATATGAGAGCCACTCTCACTTGCACACACTCATACACATCCGATAAGGCGAGCGCATTTCTAGGATGCAAACACGGAAACGGGCGGCGAATAAGTGTTTTTCGAAAGGATAACGTTCGTCGTTAATTAACGTTTTCGGTATCCCCCTCAGCCCCCTCTCTGCGGCCCGCGCGCCTAACTATTGCCGCTGCCGCCGCCACTGTTCCTGGCGTCATCGCCGTCATCAACATAATTGGAAACGTCGTGATCGTCATTAGAGCCGGGTAGGAAAAGGAGGAGGAGGAGGAGGGAGAGGGCGGGGGCGGGGAGAGGAGGGGGCGCTTCATATTGCCATGACGTCACCCACATCGTAATTAATTATGGCTTTCCTTTAAAGTACATTCTCGGGCAAAAGCGGCTAGCGCGGGTGCTCGGGGAAGGCCTAACCCGCGCGAAACGGGGGAAGAGGGAATGGGGGGGGGGGTATACTAGGGGATTGCCCGTCCAAAAGTCTCAAAGATCAGTGGCATGATTCAAGAAGTCCAGCTTCTTTTACCCATTTTATCTGCTTTTCTTTTGTGTTGGGCGGTGGTGGCAAAGCAGCACCCTTCTCCTCCCCCCTCCGACACTCTCTCGCTTCACACACACACACACACACACGTACACACAGAACTTCCAATATAACTCCGCGGTCCTGTGCTGCTGGCCGGCCCGGCCGGGCTGGGCGAGGATATTAAATGGAAGGGGGCATACTCGACACTAAAGCGGAGGAATTTCGTCTAATCAGGTCCAATACGCGCAGCGGCCGCGGGGTGGGAGAGGGGGGTTAGCGCAGCGGTAGCAGCCTGACGCGGCTGTAAACGAGCTTTACTGCCCGCCAAACTATACTACATCGCAGATCAGCGTCCGTGGACAAGTTTCCGGAACTACGGAGGGGGGTTTCCTCCCTGCGACGGGAGCGGGTAACGCGGAAAAAGGGGGGAATGAGAGAAAAGGGGAGAGATGAAAACGCGGGGACGTGCAAATCGTTAACTTTCGAAATCCAATGTGAAACATTGTTTGCGTGTGCGTGAACTAGTTCCACGAGAGGCTTACCACTTGTAACAGTAAAATTGTAGAATTTTGACGCGGACCGCCAATTAAGTCATGTACTGGAAAACACTCCGCGAAGAAGCACCCATCGCCTTTTGGGGGAACAAAACTGCCCCGTATATGAAAGCACGATTTTACTAACCACACCCTGTATAGTTTTCAATCTACATCCGTTAAAGTTCCACTGGCTTGTGTTGGCGCTATGGAGAAGGGACGGGATAATGGAAACGGGTTCGAGGGTCACTCACGAAATATTGATTCGTCCACCGCCTGCCCACCGCGCCCCCGTCCCCCTCGGCCGGCGGCACGCATGTCTGTGTCTGGGCGGGCGGCATGAAAGAGGTGGTTGTGGGGGGGATATAAATTAAGCCTAAGTGGGATACTTGGGGGTTGTCATTCACGGCGCGAAGGGTTGCTAGCTAGGGCCCCTCCGGAGGCGCACCGGGGAGGGTAGAGCGGGCCGGAGGGAAGGGTTGCGCACGCAGCGCGCCGGGAAGCGGGGGAGAGACACTGATATGAGAAATCGGGCTAATGGAACTCAGTCGCTGTAGCGGGCGCCATAGCGAGGTAGGTGGGTGGTCGTCGAGGCAGTTTGGGGGGGGGGGGGCGCCGCGGCGGAAGACAGAGGTCGGGGCAATTGACACTTGGGGGCGAGCAGGTAATACTGCGCAAAGGGCAAACCTGTCGAGGAACACATTGCAGTGCCCTCCTCGTCAGGCGCCGCGCGCAGCGAGCGGGCGGTGGCGGCCAGAGGAGAATTCCATCCGCGTCGGGCGCGTATCACTGGGCGCTGGGCTGGGCGCGGCCGGGCGGGCGGGAGCGGGCCGGCCCGCCACACAGGCGAGCGCGACGGGTTGCCTAACTCGCCGGCGCCCAGCGCTCGCACCGCCGCCACCGCCGCCGCCTGGGACCGCGCCGCGCTCCGCTCTCTCTCTCTCTCTCTCTCTCTCTCTCTCTCTCTCTCTCTCTCTCTCTCTCTCTCTCTC
>NW_026267222.1:289497-292199 GCF_000697945.3 Frankliniella occidentalis
GAGGGCGGCGCGGCCGGGGGTTGGGGGCCGGCCTGTAATGTAGGAAGTTGTTATCGCTCTTGTCGCCGGAGGGAGGGGGAGAGGAGGAAGAGAAGGGGAGGAAGGGAGGAAGATGGATTGTGCGCTCGGAGCGACAGAGTGCGCAGCCGCGGGGGCGGCGGCCGGCCGCGAGCGAGAGAGAGGGAGACGCTCGGGGGTGGAGTGCCGAGGGGAGTGAGGGAGAGGGAGGGAGGACGGGGTAGCCGAGCAGTAATATGAAGGCCGTGTCCGAAGTGCGTCGCGTCGCGGGCTAATAGGACACAGGGGACGGCGGGCGGGGCGGGCGGCGCGGGCAGGAGGATGGACTCGAGCCTTAACAGCTCCTTTACAAATATCGGCTAAGCACCCCCGGGTCGGCCCCAATCAATCGTTCGATACGGCCGCCGTCGTCCTGTCGCACCGCCACGAGCAGGCAGCAAGAAGGGTCGCCGACGTGCAAAAGGGGACCGACTGTAATGAGACCCTGCTGCTGCTGGCCCTTCTCCTCTCCCTAAAGGCCGCGAGCGTCCTGCGCTGCGTTGCTGCTGCTGCTGCCGCCGCTGCTGCAGAGAGAAGTCCTTTTCCAAAGCTGTGTCGCCCACAAAGAGCAGCGGAACGCCATAGTGCACCGCGGGGCCCGCGCGCGCTCTGGCGGTGTCTGGATGAACGACCAGGGTGCTGATTGGCTGCCCGCGCCACGCCACGCCACGACGCGCCACGCCACGCCGCAGATTGGCGAAGCCTCAACTCGTTGACTGGGCAGGCCCCAGAGTAATTAGGCGCCGTGGCGGGGCGTGGCGTGGTGGGGCGCGGCGGGGCGCGGCGGGGCGTGGTGGGGCGCGGCGGGGCGGTCTAGCAGGGCACAAGTACATCAGGCCAGCCCCGCCAAGGCCCCACCAGGGCCCACCCGGCCCAACTTCCGAAACGAAGTCAATTTCCGCCAGCGTGGCGTGGCGTGGCGCGGCGTGGCGCGGCGGCGGGGCGCGGCGGGGGTGGTTGCACTCCGCTGCACGGCCCGGATTTGCGAATATTGGCTAGCGGCTGAAAACTCCACGCAAAAGGGGCGGGCCGGGCCAAAGGGCCCCGGCCTTTACTCTCTCTCTCTCCTTCCCTCTCTTGCCCCCCTTTTCTTTTGGCTCGAAAGAGTGTGACACCGCCCGATGGAGTCGCACCTCCTACGTCGCCAACGTCTCCCTCATAGCCCTTTCTGCGATCACAGATTGTTGGTATTAGGTTGAATGAGTGAAAAAAACAACAACAAAAAAACAACTAATAGAACGATATAACGGAGACAGAAAGAAACTTTCGACACTTAAGTGCAAAAAACATGAGTTGCAGCTGGTGCATACTGGCATGCCGCTGCAGAGGTTTTTGTAATAAAGGAGAATTGACCAAAAGCGAAGGTTTAAGAGGTTGGCTGAAGGAAGGAATGAGAAGAAGAAGAAGAAGAAGAAGAAGAAGAAGAAGAAGAGATCAAAAGGTGCGTACGGCTTCCCCGGACGGGTTAGTGGGAGCGAGGGAATGCAGGGAGGTGGGGTTTGGGCCCGGAGAGAAAGGGTTTTGGGGAGAAGAGAAAGGTGGGGGAGGGGAGAGCATAGAGTGAGGAGGGTGGGGGTGTACTAAGGGGGTCGCAGGAAGTGGGGGAAATAACGAGCGAACAGGAAATTAATTACCAACGGACAACAAAGACTGGAGCTGAGACGTCACTGGGGTAAGGGGAGGGAGGCGGGGGCGGGCGGGGGAGGAAATGGGGTAGAGAATGGCGAAGTGGGCGAGAGAGTGGGGGTGGGGTGACCAACGCGCCGCGTGAGCACCTCCTCTGCCGCAGGCCACGAAAGGTGTACTTATATCGTACACTCCCCCCCTTGGGGAGGCCCGGGTGGCCGGGTGCCCGGGTACCAGAGCGGTCCAGAGCCAAAAAGTTAATGAAAATGAAAGAATATTTTCCATTCTCGGGTGCGCGCCAGGCAGACCCGGGCTGCGCAGCGGGGGGCCACCTGGACCGGAGGAAATGATTTACCCGCCTCGCGAGCGTCCCTCACAGCGTCTGCTCGCGACTTATTAATGTACTGATAATTTTGCGCTCGTAATACGAAGGGAGACGAGGGGGAGGGGGCGGTAGAGAAATTGTTCCTCAAGAGTTCACTTCGTAAACACGGTCCAAAGAATCTCTGATTTGGGGCGAGGGGACCAAAGGAGGGAAAAGGGGGGGGGGGCGTCATTACCAAACGATCTGAAAAGTTTTGAAATTGATTCGTGTAAGAGAGAGGGAGATGTGGACGGAAAGGGAGAAAGGGAGCGAGAGGAGTGAGAGAGAGAGAGAGCGACAGCGAGCTACAGATAGTAGGAGGCGGGGGAGATACCGACCCGAGCGTGTACGTCAGAACAAGAAACACCACCGACTCAAACTCAATCAAGAAGCGCTGCCGTCGCCGGGAAATTAAAATCGAACGAGATCGAGTATCTCGATGTCTCGTGGAGACGAGATAATCAGTTCCGGACTGCCGCTCCCACCTGCTGTTCCACACAGATACGGTTTAGTTGGGGGGCCTTACGGGGCGCAGCGAGACGGACGGGCGGGGCGCTCGCGGGATAAGCGCAAAGGGAGCGTACTCCCCGTGATCCCTAACTCATTCCGCCCTCCGCCTCTTTCCGTCACCTCCATCCGCACATCTCCCTCCCTC
>NW_026267222.1:292514-293545 GCF_000697945.3 Frankliniella occidentalis
GTGTCTCTCTCTCTCTCTTTCCTGTGCGCCTGCGCGGAGACAGCCAGCATACCCCGCCCGTTCCGAACATACACAGGTTCAAAGTTGCCGAAAGTCGCTGTAAAAACTGCATACGCGGCAGAGAACAAGGACGGGCAGGCAGACAGACAGACAGACAGAAGAATCGAGCCGGGCGCGACGAACGGGGGTGGGGGGGGGGGGGGGGCCTTGCAAGGGGGAGCGACAGGTGAAGGGACACAGGAGCACTCTATCTGATTGATCCAGGCCAGCCACTCTAGGGAGCGACAACGAGAGCAGGCGACGAACGAGAGAGGGAGAAAGAGGAGAGAGAGGAGGGATATCCTCGTCCAGCAAAACACGGAAGGCACCCTAAAGCCGCGTCAGAGTCCGAGGCGAGGTCTTTCCGCTCACAGTGGACTCAAAGGAGTGGGTCCCTTTTTGTGTCGGGCGAATCACTTCCGCCGTTACACCATTATCAAATAACACGACGTCATACTAAACCTCAAGGACACGCTGGCTCGTGAAAAGACAAGAAATTAGCTGTATTTTTGAAGCAGGCAAACTTTCTCTTTTTACTCGCCCTTCTTTGTTTTTGTGATTTTTACGTGATTTTTTTTTTGCAAAAAATCAAACAAATAGGAACTAAAATATGTGGATTACGGGAAAGTCGGACGCGTTTCCGCCCTTCGTGCGTGGTTGGTCGGGTCGGTCGGGTCGCGCCCCTCGCAGTCCGACTCGGGCCGCCTCGCTGGCGCTAACGCTAACGTTGGCGGAGCGAGCGCCTTGGCGGCTGTCGCGAGTAATCAGGGGCTTTTGGGGCTGAGCGGCCGCCGCCAGCCGAGGTGGGGATGTGACGCCAAGAATAAATCAAATTTCGCCAACGAGATGACGAAAAAAAAAAGTCACCGGGGGAAAAAAGGGGCGTCGAATCTGCAGCGTGCGGGGCAAAGCGCCAACCCCCCCACATGCCTCTTCTCCTTCCAAACATACACACACATACACTCACACACGGGGCTAAAACGATGAAGGGG
>NW_026267222.1:298211-298895 GCF_000697945.3 Frankliniella occidentalis
TAGATCAAAATTAGGGCAGCCGGCATTTGAATTAGCACACTCTCCGCGCGGCCCGCCCGCGACTGCGCAGGCTTGCGTCAACACTTGGCACGTTGGCGCGCCGCAGCATGGCTCCCCCTCCTGCACTCTCACGCCCAGTGCGGCGGAGAGCGGGGAGGGAGGGAGAGAGATAGAGGGACGGAGAGAGGGAGCGAGATAGAGTGCGCTAGAGAAATCTAGTGCATCGTGCTGGCTCAACTACCCCTTTCTTTGCCGGCAGTTAGTAAGAGTTTAAAGGCATAAAGCGCAGCGCGGTTTCGATAGAGTGACCACTAAGGGTAAGCCAAATACGTCAAACTCGTTTGCTCGATAACGACCCATACTATCGGGACGTGCGGGCAAAATGCAACAACTCGACTAATGCAACAACAAATGTGACACTAACAATAACAGCGAGGCAGGACTATCGCGTCGGTGGCGGCGCGCGGAACTAACGAACCGCTCGCCTCCGCTAACTGCCAGCCAGCGCGGGAGACGGGACCCCTCTCTCTCTCTCTCTCTCTCACCCCCTCTCTCCTTTTCCCTCCCTTTCTCCCTCTCTCTCAAACGCAGCCCAGCCCCATGCAGCCTAACGAAGGGAGTCGCATCGAGTCTCGAAAAGGGGGGGAGTGGGACTAGGGAGGTTTTGGGGAAAGGGGGAGGGGG
>NW_026267222.1:299600-300099 GCF_000697945.3 Frankliniella occidentalis
GGGGGGGGGCTAACGGACTGCGACGGAGGGGCGTAGGGGCACACAGCCCACGGCAGAGACCACATTTTTATAGATAGATACTTCATCCTCCGAATACTACACTAAAACAGACGTATGCACTTTGCGTAAACAGACAGAATTTCAGAAAGGTATAGTTATGCAGAAAACGTATGTAAAAAATGCGAAGAGAGTCTGATGCATAATGGTTTAGTGTGCACCGAGGTATGCACTAGAAAAAAAGAGAAATTGGCTGGTTAATCATTTCCTACCGAAGGTTTTTTTGTGCGAAACATCGCAACTCATCCGGATTATTTTTCTTTCATTTTTTTTTTAATTTGCTGGCCAGAACAAATGGGCAAGTGTTGACACACATATCCCCATACACCCTGCGCGTGGGCCTGTGTTGTCTATCGCCCCCAACTCCAACTTCCATCCTCCTTCAGCAGCACCCGACAATCCCCCCCCTGGGGTGACCAACGCGCCGCGTGAGCACCTCCTC
>NW_026267222.1:300149-303087 GCF_000697945.3 Frankliniella occidentalis
CCCCGTCCCCTCCATTTCCCCCGTCTCACCTTACTGTGATCCTGAGATCCCTTTGCCTTACTAGTCCTTAGTCAACCGTTTGGTCCAGCTGGTTTAGCCAGGCCTGGCGGAGGTTTTCCGCGCAGATTCCAGATTCGATCACGCCGCAATACAGCCACTTCCTAATCGAGTCAACAACGGCTACAAACCCCTTTTCGCCCGTCGCCGCCCCCTCCCTAACCTCACGTCCTCCCCTCCCCACAGCACCCCTTCGGCGGGAGGAGAAGGAGGAGGAAGGCGACGGCGAAAGGGCGATGGTGTCATGGCCTGGGCAGGAATCGAATCACAACTCGGTGGCCCCGCGGGTAGGGCGGGGCGACCCGCGAGGAAACGACTTATTGGCGACAATTTATCACAATCGGCCCGTTTGTGTGTGTGTGTGTGTGTGTGTGTGCGTGAGTGTGTGCGTGTGTGTGTGGGCAGGGGTAAGCGCCCTGTTTGTACGGCGAGACAGGGGGCAGCAGGGGAAGACGAGGTGTGGTGTCTCGAGGGGCGGAAGAATGTAATTTTCCCCCAATAAATGAAACACGTCTATATATAAGCGATTCCCAGACAGGCTACCTGTGTGTGTGTTTTACTCCTAAAGAAAATCACATCGAGAATCTCGCTTCTTTTTTTTCAGTCCAAAAAGGTCGATAAGTGCAGTTTCATCATTTGGACATGGAAGAGGGAGCCATATATACAAACGTGAGAGGACAAGCGAAAGGGAAGGGTGAAGGGGAGGAGGAGAAAGCAAACTGGGAGGGAGAGGTCGGCTGGGAACAGTCTGGCTGCACATTTGGATTCGCTGTGGTGGGATTGTAATCAGACGTGCTTCTCTCTGCACCCTGATTGGCAAGCGAGGGAGGGAAGGAGGGGAGGGGAGGCGGGGGAGGT
Organism: Frankliniella occidentalis; assembly: GCF_000697945.3. Taxonomy (NCBI): domain Eukaryota; kingdom Metazoa; phylum Arthropoda; class Insecta; order Thysanoptera; family Thripidae; genus Frankliniella; species Frankliniella occidentalis. The sequence continues at coordinate 301,065 of NW_026267222.1, forward strand.
AGAGGGAGAGAGAGAGACGGGGGGATGAAGAGAGAGACGGAGAGAACAGACAAGCAAGACGGACACTATGTATGTGGAGCCGGGGAGGGGGAGATAGAACCAGATAGAGAAGGGGTAGAGGGTATGGAGTAGAGAGAGGGAGACGTGAGGAAGGGAAAACGAAGGCAACTTATTGCAGTCGGTACCTCTGATTGGGGATGCACCCTCCCTCCCTCCCTCCCGCTCCCTCCCTAGGGCGTGTGTACCTTCACTGCGGTCACTACGGCCCTTCCCCCTCCCACCCCGTTCCCTCTGTTCCCTTCGCCTCCCCCGCCGGGAGTGGATATGAGCCCTAGTCCAGCAACAGCAGCAGCTCGTCCGCTCAGACCATCCAAAACCTAAAAACCGGAAACGCGGGAAATAAAAGAAGAAAAACCAAAGAGGAAAAACAAAAAACAAAGAATAAAACGTCACGGTAATTGACGTGACGACGCGGCGCGCACGCGCTCCCACGCAATTTGATCGGTAATTAATGACAAATATGTAACGATAAATAATCAATAGGCAGCGTGCGGCTGGTTCAGTGGTCCGTGTAACGAGGGGAAGGCCTGGGCTGGCCGGGCGTCGCGGCGCGTCTTGCGGCGTCTCAAGCGACTATCAATAATGAATATTAAACAGGGGGAGGAAACTGAAAGAGAGGGGAATGAGAGGAGAGAAGAGGGGAGGGCTCGCAGCGACGTGGTGGCGGCCCCGGAGGAGGCGACCGAGGCCCTTTCCTCAGAGCAGAACCAATGTTGTCGAACCACTCGCGCCTGCACCGTACCGACACATTTCCTGGCAAATGACGACGGAAAAATCAAAAAACAGCCACGAAAACTGACGAATGTTGAAAACCCGACGCGACTATACGACAATCTGGTGGATAGACAGGCCTCACTGAAAGACAATCACTCAAGTGCCGAGGCAAAATTTGGGCACAAGAAAGAAAAATATTCAAAATAGAAGCAATATGAACTCACCTGGCGTAGTCCGCTTTGCAGAGGATCATATTGGCCTTGGTAAAGCAGGAGGCACCTAGGTCCGCGAGCTGGCCCCCACAGCAGCTGCACTTGAGGCAACTGTGGTGCCAGTACCGGTCCAGCGCGTGCAGCAGGTACCGCTCCAGGATCTTGCCCCCGCACCCCGCACACGCATGTCCACTGCTGCTGTTCTTGTTGTTGTTGGCAGTACTATTGTTATTGTTGTTGAGGTGGTGGTGGTGGTGATGGTGGTTGTGGTGGTGGCCCGGCCCCATGTGGCCGCCGTGGTGGCCGTCGATGTGGTGCTGGTGGCCGCCGCCCCCCTGGTTGCCCCCGCCGCCACCTCCACCCCCGCCGCCCCCACCGCCCCCGCCGCCGCCACCCGACCCCGGGTGGCCGTTGAACGGCGAGGTGTCGGGGGCGGGCGAGTGCGGCACGGGGCTGGGGCTCGACAGGTCCGGGTACGGCTGGTAGTGGTGCGGGGCGTGCGCGCCGTGGCCGTGACCCCCGTGGGGACCTCCGACGTGCCCGCCGTGGGGCCCGTGGGGGTTCATCGCGGGCAGGGTGGCGCTGGCGGCCAGCTTGACGGCGGAGCGGGCTCCTGCAAAGAAAAAAAAAATATACGATCAAAATTTAACACTTGTCGCAACTTTTCTCAATTTTTTTTTATGCAGGGCGTATTAAACCAAAAGACCGCGTTCGAGGGCGCGAGGAGCGTGAACTCGACGCGCGTTTACTACAGGGGTGGTTGTGCGACCCGGCGGGGTAGAGTGGGGTGGGGTAAGGAGAGGCGCGGCACGGAGTGGGGTACGGCGCGCGGGGTACCCGACGGGGCCCCGTACTTATCTCCCCCTTATTACCGGTAAACATGTCATTACCCTGCGCTCGGCTCGGCATGTCGGCAGACGGGAAACTGACCCCTCCCCCCCCCCCTTTGCCTTACTAGTCCTTAGTCAACCGTTTGGTCCAGCTGGTTTAGCCAGGCCTGGCGGAGGTTTTCCGCGCAGATTCCAGATTCGATCACG
>NW_026267222.1:303202-305278 GCF_000697945.3 Frankliniella occidentalis
CCCCCCCTGCGCCTCCTGTCCGGGCTGCACGCTCCAGAGATACGCATCGTACAATCGACGCCAGTATTACGATTGTGAGTCATCCGCCCATTCGGTCCAATTATTCCCACACGAAGACACTATCTATCGATCGGCGTGGGTACGGGCCGGCGGCGCAGGGCCCGTACGGGCGGCGGCGCACGGGCGCGGGCACGTACGTAAGTACGACGCGACTGCCCTCGCACAGCAAAAAGAAACGGATTCTTGTAAAGAAAAAGAATCACCGCGAATAAAATGTGCGAGACATTTTACGACTTTGTGTGTGTCTGCTGTAATGCGAGAAAACGCCACACAGCACTTAATTAATAGCAGACAGCCACCGTGGAAAATGAGTTCGCGCCCTACGTCGTCCCCGCGCGGAGGGTTTTGCTCATAATCGCCAATTTAAGTAATATAATAACGTCGCCATTCCGACACGCATCCCGCTGCACTGTAGAAGCACAAGCAGAAGGCCGGGCCGGGGCGAGAGGCCCGCACGGTTCAACTCCGTCGCTCCCCCGCGCTCCTTTTTGTCCCCGCCGCGCCCCGCGCCTTTTTGTAAAGTTGCCGCGCGGGCGGCGCTCGCCTCATAGGCACCCCGCACACGTCCCCGCGACCTCAACTTCACACGCGCGGCTCCGCGCAGCTCCGCGCTGTTCCGTGTACAGCGGCGGCCGAGTAGCTGGCAGCGGGGCCGCGCCGCCAGAGTGCGGGACCGAAAAATTTCAGAATTTCAGAATTCTGAAGTCTATGGTAAGATGGGGTGAGAATCCCAAGTACTTGTCAACAGCTTATAGCGCAGGGTGCAAAAGAACCTTAAAAATGTTATAAGCTGAGTACCGCAGTATACAAATATTTACCGTTAATTTACATCATATAAATTACAGAGATACACGGAGTTAGGGAGAGAGGAGTTGGAGAAGAGGGGGGGTCCAGGTCCAGCACCCATACCGAGGCTTCGCCGTCGTCAACATTTCGTGCTTGGCTCCTCCACGCGCGCTGTCTGCCCCCGCCGTGCCCCCCGCTGCCCCGCCGGTCCACCCGCGCCCGCGACCCCGGAGCGGAATTCTCCCGACTTGAAAACGCCCCGGTCAGCATCCGCGAGGACTGAATGTCAACGAAGGACCGGAAAAAACAAAGCGCGCGACCCCCGAGCGGAGTTGGCACGACGGGACTATATTATCGAGTTTTCGCAGAGTAGCTCCCCTCTCCTTTTCCACCCAGCCCACCTGGTCAGGCGCTGTGCGTGAGAAACTCGGAAAAGGAAGTAAAGACCTCTCGCGGCCCCCGCGCGCAAGCATACCCCCCCTCCCCCTCCCCCTCACCTGCGTGTTGTGCGACATGGCCACGACGCACGACGCCGCGCCGCCACGCAAAGAGTGTGGCCAAGGACTGTAAACATCGCACTCCCAACATCTACTTGCTTTAAAATAAATTCATTTATTTTCTTCGGGATTTTGTAGCTAAAAGGAAAACGATGCGACGAAACCGCAGCGTCAGAGTCATATTTCGAGAGACAAACGCTTCTACTTATTTCATCTTATTTTCCCTCCTCAAACGTTGACCCTTCCCCGGCTGTTCCGTGACGCGGCCCGGCCCGGCGCGGCAACAGGATCAGCGAGCGCGCAAGTGAAGGGCAAATTACAGGGCCGTGCATTTCACTCTCCAATAAAACAAGCGGCGCCCCGCTCCGCCCCGCCCCGCCAGACTGCCCGATAGGCGGGCCCGTGGCGCACCGCCGCCGCCGGAGGGAGGGTATAGAGCCCGCCGGAAAATAACCCTTTCGTCGGCCAACGAGGAAGTATTTTTACTTTATTTTTTCGTGTGCGAGAAATAAGAACCAAACTTTCATATCTTTTATTAGGGAAACACGAGGACTGATCTGGTTTTGACGCCGGTGTGGCCGCGGCTGCCGCGCGAGACTTCACACGGCGCTGCGCTATATCGTTATTCTGCTGTTCAGTGCAGCATGGGCCTCCGTGCGCTCGGATAGAGTTGGTCCACGGGGTACGCACCGAGCTGACTGACTGACCTGGTGTTTGGACGAGGCGGGGTAGG
>NW_026267222.1:305403-306420 GCF_000697945.3 Frankliniella occidentalis
GGGGGGGACTCGGTCAAAAGCCGTGCCGCCAACGTACCCGACTTCCCCCATATACCCTGCTGCAGCAGGTACTCGCCGGTACGGTACGTACCACCCACCCACAGATACATGCAATATGTATATTACGGTACTCCACTATTGAACTTTGGACTCTTTACTGTTTCCCCCATCCTCTCTCCTTTCGTCGCCGCTTCCCTTCCGCTCCTCTTCATGGCCCACCAGCCCTGAACGAGGGAGGTGGGAGGGGGAACGGGACACCCTTCCCCTCCCCCTTCCTCCTCCTCTCTCCACGGCCGTCGTCGAGCAGCCACGAGTCATCCGACATGACAGATAACCGTGAAGTATGACTTTTAATTAAACTTTATTACATTTAATTAAAGAGATGTTGTCTCCTTGATGGCGGTTTTCGGAGGGGTCCATACGCAGGAGCGCGCGGACTCGCCGTTCGGTTTGGACTGCGGTCAGCGCGCTGGAAACGGCCATAGAGAACTCTCAGGGGAGGAGAAAAAAAAACACACAAACAACAGAAACCAAATACATCTTTTAAAAAATCTCCCACGGGAAAATGATGAAAACCATTGCAACACTATCTACGCTCTTTCGGGTCGGTTTGATTCAGTCTAATCTATGCCGAGGTAAAGACGGGGGAACGCGGCGCTTCATTTTGCCTGGGGCCCGGGGCCCCACCACGCCCCGCCACGCCCCGCCAGCCACGCCGCTTGCTTGCTTGTTGTAATTGGAGTCGTCTGTCCCTCTCTCGGACACTATGAGGCGGCCCGAGCGGACTTCACTCTCTCTCTCTCCCTCACTCGCCTCTCCCCTGTCTGTTCCTCTCCATCTCTCTCTGGCTCGGTTATTGAACCAGTCCGCCCCCTTCCTCCTCCTGCCCCCTCTCCTTGCAATAAGGACTCCCCTGGTCAGCTTAGACGAACCAACGTTTGACAGCGACGGCAGCTAGAGCTCGCGTAGAGCCACGTTATTGGCAAAGTGAAGTGGGAGGGGCGCGGGGGTGGGCCG
>NW_026267222.1:312594-313789 GCF_000697945.3 Frankliniella occidentalis
GTATAAAGGGGCGCTGCGGCTGCGCCCGCCGCCTAGTGCTAATTAAATTTCCCGGCCTTTTTTAATTTCCCCCGCGCAGATTACGCGAATAGACGTCGGCCCGAGCCCGGCCGGATTCAAGAGGCCCCCGGCAGGCTCTTATGAGATCGCGACGAGGGAGAGAGGAGGGGCATTTAATAGCGTGACGTGCAACTGATATAAACGGTTCCAAAACAGAAAAATGGTGATAAAACGAGTAACAAGTAGTAGTACTGATGTTTTGTGATACTTACAACGCCCAAACTAGTCCAAAGAGAGTTCACCGTGTCCACCCGTTGGAGTCCCAGTACTTTCCAGTACCTGCAACATTCACAGAAAAGAACAACGTTAGACTTTGGTAAATAAAGTTATGATAAAAAGAAACACTCAACACCGACTTCTTCCCTATAGTCCCATACCGTGCAAGTGGTTTCTACCGCACAGCAGAGAGCTCGAGTCGAACCCCTTATGAGTAGGCAACCCACCCGCGCATATGCCATGCGGTACAGTATCGTTGGGATCGTTTCAAAGACGCCCTGGGCACGTGGGTCGTGGGCGAGGCCACATCAGATCAGATGCAACAACAATGGTCATTTTGCACATTGCACTAGTGCAAGATGTATGAATCTTTTGCACTCCCCCTCTTGATTTATGGACATTTTTCGTGCACTCGTTTCTCTTAAGAACTTAATATGCACTGGTTGTATCAACCCGCATTCTTGGGTGCTCTGCCATCCTCTCAACCTCCTCCTCACAGTCGAGTACAGGGTGCAAGCATTGTCTGATTTTTTTCACGGAAAACGGTAAATTCGTTCGAAAAACTCCCATAAATCCCTGAATTTTCAGCAAATTTCATCGAAAAATGTGAAAAATTCCTGCATGATTTTGTTTTTTTTTCGAAATTTGAGGAGTTTTCTTCAAATAATGCGAGTTCCTCACAAAGTTTTCCCTCTTTTCGACAGAAGATTAGACATAGATTTTACCGCCCCAATGCGGGGTGCGCGCGCGATGCACGCCGCTGGCGGGGGGGTTCGCGGCCAGCCAAAAGGCCGCCGTCGTCGCTGCGCCCGGCCCCCGCCGGGGCCCCAGCCGGGCTGGGCTGGGCAGGGGATCGATGGGGGCGGACGGCTTTGTTGCCGAGACAGGCACTCAACTGGCCCGGGGGCGGGCCGGGGGC
>NW_026267222.1:314109-318236 GCF_000697945.3 Frankliniella occidentalis
GGGGGGGGGAAGTGAATGAGGGAAGAGGGGCGCGTCCAGAAAGTAGCTTTCGCTGGGCAGCGCTTGCGGTTTCGTCCGGACCTACTAGACTCCCCATATTCAGGAGCTGATCGCGCGAGGACACAAGAGCAGACGACGCGGCTCACGACAGGTGACCTCGGGCCGGCCAGCCGGCCGTGGCGTGCGCGGAGCATGTGGTGCATGCATACGGCGGGGCACCATCAACAAGGCTGGAGTGTTCTAATTGGGGGCACTGTGAAGATAAACAAATATACAATTGAAAAACAGCCTAAAACGAAGCAATCTTGCTTAAAACTGTGAGGTGACTAGAACTGGAAGTACGGTTGGCCATTGTTGCACAGTCTGCTGAACAATTTTAAAATGTTGATGGGCAGTGGGCTTGTTTCTAGAGGGGGGATGCATCAGGCATCCACTCGCAAGGCACCGCGACTTGCGTCCCCCGAACGCGCCACGCGCCGCCACGCCGAGCCGAAAAGAAAGGGGCCCCCTGGGGGAGGGGGGCGCACGGCAACACGTGGACCTCAACCCCCCCCCCCTCTCCCTCCACCCAGAGAGCTCCGCGCGCGGCGCCCAACCCCAGCCCGCCCTCTCCCACCCCACCACGCCTGCTGGGACAGTCCGTGAGGCCCCATCAATGCGATTGAGTTAGGAGACAACTATCAGACGCGAATCCAAAGTACATGGCGTCCGCGGGGGATGCTGAAGGGAAAACAACAAAAAAAAACATGGCACGAATAACGCGATACGGGTCGTCGGGCTTCAAACTGCGACGGAGTGCAATAAATTTGAATTAGCGAAAGTAAAATATATAATCACAAAACAAAACACGACAAAAAGAATACATTCGCGCGTCAGTGTCGTCAGGCGAATGGTCTGCCAGCCAAATGACTGGAAATAATGCACTTCCCGTGTTTGGATCGCAGGACGGTCTGACTGTACCTGCAAGCCCCGCCCCGCAACGCTCCGCCACGCCAAGGAAAAGCTCTTACAGATCCGTCAGCTCGGGCTGCACTGCCTTACTCAGCCAAGAATCGCCAACGGGACAGGCGGATAGGACAGAGCTGTCTGTCATAGTTCGTGCGCGTGGGATGGAGGGGGGGCAGGTAGGGGGGGGGGAGCGGGAGAGAGAGAGAGAAAGAGAGACAGAGATAGACAGAGAGAAGAGAGAGAAAGGGGGAGGAGACACTTAGGAGAGCGCATTCCTCCGTAATTCTCTGGTGCTTGCGAGGAAATTGCCGAGTGCTGTCCGATCGCCGAGGCCGTGGCGTGGCCTGGACAGGGCGGCACGATGTATTGCACACCGCGCGATGTAGTGCGATGTGAAGGAGAAGAAGAAGAGAAGAAATGGAATGAAAACAAGAAGTGGGAGGCGGAAGGGTGTGCGACGACAGAGAAGGAAAGGAGGGGCGCGAGTGCGAGGGGTTGGGTGAAGTTGGACGACAACGTCACATTGTTTAGGTCCCAAAGCGCTGCCCCTGAAACGATGGATTGAGAAACCTAATGTATCGATGGAATGGAGTGTGGGAGTAAGAGGAAGGGGGGAGAGTAAAGGGGGAAAGAGAGTCCGGCCGACCGCCCCTCGGGAGGGGAGAGAAAGAGGGATCGGTCGACTGAAAAGGAGGAGGGAGAAGGAGAGGGAGAGAAAGAGAGAGAGAGGAAGGGAGGTTCCGGAAGAGGGGAGTGCGGTGAAGGGGGCAGACGAAAGTGTCAAGAGATGTAAATGACGGCTGAGTGCAAAGTTACGCTGCGGGGTGACGTGGTGGGCGAAGGGAAGGGGGAAGTGAAAGGCATGATGGGTTGCACTCTCAAATTCACCAAACATCAACCGTGGTCCTCGAACACATTACTGTATCATGAAATTTACTCACAAGGGAAGGGCACTGGTTTTAGCTGCCCGTCGGGCGTTTGGAGGTCACTTCACGCGAATTTCATCCAAAATTTCCCAAATTCATCCCCTTTTGGTCATCTTTGCATGCACATATCTCCGGAACCGTTTTAGCTACAGCGCCCAGATTTAGCAGGTAATTTACCTTTCAGTTAGTTCTTTCTCTGACAAGTATTTGAACCAAATCAATGGGGTCACTAAAAGGGGTCTAGGATCGCAAACTCCTCTCGGGACTCGTTTTAGCGACCCTTATCGATTTCGTTCAAATTTTCTACAAATAAGGAACGTGCTAAATTATGATTTCCCTCAAAATCTGGGCGCTGTAGCTCAAACGGTTTTTAAGATATGTGCATGTAAAGTTGATAATCAGGCAACAAATTTGGCGAATTTTCAATTAAATTCGCGTAAAACGACCTTCAAACTCCCTATGGACAGCTAAAACCAATGCAAAACCTTATCTAGGGATGAAAACAACAACACTTTGAAGCGTTATTGAAATCGGACTGTATCACCGGAAAACCTTCCCTTGTCAGTGAAGCAACGTGCGAAATAAAAACGCGATGGCAATCTTCCATAACAAGATGTAAACTAAATCTAAGATGCTGCTGTGACACTTTTTTGAGCAAACGCCTAGTACCGTAAATATTCTACTTCGAGCACAGCAAAGAAAAAACAGCGAAAATCCGCAGTGTGTATTCAAAACCGAACAGATAATAAAACCCTCAAACATTCAGTCTGACTTGGCCTTACTTGCCTGTCCAGCGGCAGTGGTAGTTACGGCAACAACAGCGGCTGCACGCGGCCACTGCCGAAACCTCGGTCAAATTGCGCCAAATTACGCTTTTTACGTGTCGTGTAGTTTTGTGCTCAAGCCCAGCGAGGCGTGGAGTGGCGTGGCGTGCATGCGCCCATTGTAAGCCTCTCGGCACGAAGGGCAGGGCAAGCGGGATGAGGGCCCGTCCCAGAGCAACGAGATAAAAAGTAGTCGTCAGAATGAACGAATTGATTAGCGTGAGGATGGCCAAACGCAATTCGGAGTAGTGGTAAGGCAAAATGTCAGAGCCAATAATTCGTTTGCTAGAACAAAGCTATCGCCGTTAGAGAAGAAAAATTTACCATTCGGTGTTTCGTCTACCGAACAAACAGGTTGGACCTTGCAGCGACTTCGCACCACAGCAACTGAATCTTTGCTCTGCTGACAGCTAACTTTTGATCACCACAGATACTTGAAATTAGCTACTAAGTCAGTCTCGACAACTAATCTTTCCGAATCTGACTTTCATGCATCAAGTATTGATTCAAGTACATGCACAAAGAGTATACTTATTCCAAGTACGAATCGGTCGCTATTATTGCTTGCAGCTTTCCCAGCTTTCACCGTGAGCGCTTACGGGCGGCCCCCCGGGACGTTTCCCTCATTACTGCCTCTGCCGGCGGCAGGGCGGCTCGGACCGGCCCCTCCCGCCCCGTGAGCCGTCCCCTTATTACGGCTCCGGGCACAATGATAGGTTCTGACTGCGCGAATAAATACCCAACGACGACTATCACTGTCCGTCCCGACCCGTCCGTCCATCCGTCCGTCAAACACAACCCCGGCGACGTACTCCGTGACCGTTCTAAACAGACCACCCCTTTCTCCACTCCTGATACAACCTTCTACCGCAACACACCGCACACATTATCATTTCAACACAAACTGTGCAATGCACGGGTCGGCACAGATTCCTTTCTTACACTGACGCAAAAGGAATAAAAGCGCACCCTGCTCTAGAAACTCAAAGGTCCGACACTGTTAGAGTCCTGCAAAGCAGACAATTTTGCAAATTTCGAAGAATCTTCGACAGTAAAGCGAACGGCTGTTTACTTGTAACAACCGTCACGAACAATCATTCGCCTATATATTATGGTGCATATAGTAACAGGCGTTCAGCCGATGGCACGTAAAAATGTGAAGTACTACAACGTAACGTTGTCGCCGCATACCGGACGCTCAACTTCGACGCCGCTGTCACTGTCTGGCTAAGCGAAGCAGCACGGCAGTAAGTAAGTTGTGTGCGCGCGAGTATGTGAGTGTGTGTGTAAGCTCGCGTAGTGTGCGTGGTGCGAGGGGCTTATAGGGTGTCGTCAAACGAGCGAGCCACGACACCCCCTTCCTGGCCGGACGGCAGCAGGGTTCGCGCCCCCACTGCTGCCCAACCCCATCCTCGCCAATACCCCCCCC
>NW_026267222.1:318996-320448 GCF_000697945.3 Frankliniella occidentalis
CCAAGGGCAGGGGAGGGGGTTGTAATAGCTTTAGTTGGCAGCCGGCGCTAATTCGCCTCTTATTAATGGTGTTTCCTATTCGTTAATACACGGGCGCTGGGGCCGCCGCTGCCCCGCTTTCAATATTTACCGCCAATTTAATTAGAGCGTGTAAGAAACGCGATGAACAAAAGACGGTCGGTAAGAGAGGGGAAGGGGGAGGGGCCAGGAAGGATACGGACATCCTGGCCCAGCGAGGCCGGGTCTTGCACCGGAGCGCGCAGCGTTTGAACCCATGCCACGCAGCGGTGAGTCCAAAGGCAGCCCGAGACCCTCACGTCACGGCAGGTGTAGGTTGGCGCTTAACTCTTCCAACCTTTTTCGTCCCGCAATTTTACTCCGCTGTCTCTGTTCTGCGTCCGTTTGCGTACTTCGACCAGCCCCCCCCCCTCTCTCTCTCAACGTGGTTGCCATTCGGATCTGTTTTTCCCATGTCCATTTTCAGGCTCAAAGGCGCACGCCCTGCACACCTGAGCAACAGTTGTATCCTGATGTTGCAGGGGAGAGGCGGGGGAGGGGTTGGGGGGAGGGGCGTGATACACAACACCGCGAGCCGATACACGTTTACGGCCCAATTACACACTCGGACATTAACGCGCCGAAATGTCAGTCAAGCCTGCGCTAGCACAAGGCTTTACTAGGACTACTACTGCTGGCCCAGTTTTCTAGGCACTCCTCCGGACTTTGTAAAACGAAACATAAAGAGAACGTCTCACAGTCCCGAGGCTTTCAGAACGAACGTAAAGTCGCATTTACAAACGTGTTACATAGGCTACAACACAGCTATAAATGTGTAAAGTTCCACTTGTGCTGCTACTATCTGCTTACATATTTCCATGTCCGTCCATGTCCGGCGCTGCGACCCTATCGAGTATGCAATCACGCAATACAGGAGCGTATTCAAAGACACCCGCATACATATGAACAGCTACGTTTGTACCCAGATTTTTTAACAAATACCAAAATGATTGCTAACAAAATTTCCACTGTCCACAGCAGCTGAGCGGGAAACGTCAGACGTATGGCAAGCCAATCCAGGGCGAGGGGAGAGGCAGGCGCAGAGACCCGTTTGGTAGGCGCTTGCCTCGGACGCGCCAGGCGGCCCGAAACCTTGCCCTGGCAAAAAGCGATTCTTGCATATTACATTCTTGCCGTAGGGCCACCGAAAGAGAGAGAGGGAGGGAGAGAGAGGGAGGGAGAGAGAGAGGAGGGAGGGAAGGAGAAAGAAAGGGCGGCAAGGGGAAGGGATGATATTGTCCAGCGTGGAACGCGACGTGGCGCGGCGTGGTTGGGACGGGACAGCTGCCGTAAGCAGTCCTTTAATATTGAAAACCAATTTATATGTTAGTCGCCGGACTAACACACGAGGCGGGGCGGGCGGGGGCCTCTGAGAGCGCACGAGAGAGACGGGGG
>NW_026267222.1:320498-322795 GCF_000697945.3 Frankliniella occidentalis
GGGGGAGGAAGGGAGAGAGGGAGAGTCCCCAGAGGGAGAGAGGGAGGAAGACTAAGGGTCCCTAACGGCGTATTAGGCGAGTGCCAGCCGGCCCGGCCAAAAGGGGTAAGGGTAATACAGGCGTGTCCTTAGTTTCTATCAAAGCCTCCCGAAACGAGGGGAGAGCAAAGAGAAAGAGATGCAGTAGAGGTTTACGTAGCAGAAGCAGCCAATTTGGAACCATATCAATGCAGAAGCGTCATTCTCTCCTGCGCTGAAAAATGGATTGACTGATTGGTTTTAGAAGAAAATGACACAAAACACAACGTGTCTTTACTTGACATTCGCTGATCGAGATAATATTTTTACCTGCGAGATCATATTGGCCAATATTTTAGCGAATCATTTTTTCTCGCGAGGGCACTCGCCGCGCGGGCCTCAACTTTAAACTTCCGAAAGGGTTATTACGAGTGCGCGGTCGCATATCACATTGCGAGTCATCGCAGGGAGTTTTCCTCAAAACACATCCACAGAGGCCCACACTCAACGCAACCGCGCACCGCACCCCCTTTCATATGTGGAGTTCGACCCCCACAAGGAGACCCGGGTGGAATGGGTGAGGGGGAGGGAGGGGTGTATTGTGATGACAATACGAAGAATCCCGCCGGGCTGGCAGCGGAGCGGCCAGCAATGCGATCGAAATAATAATTTAGCGAGGCATTTCCTCCCCTCCACCCTTCGGTCCTCCCCTCGCCGATGCCGCCAGCATCTGCATAGGTGAATAGCTCGAGTGTCCGCCGCGCACCCAGAGCTGGGCTCGGGGGGAGGCCAGCGGGCCGTCCCCTCCACTGTCGTCAGCCCAATGCGAACAATCATGTAATAGCTTCATCAGGGGCCGTGTCGGATGTCACCGAACAGATCTTACTCTCTCTCTCTCTCTACTGCCTATTGCAGTCTGTCTCGCTCTCTCTCCACTCTCGGTCCTCCCTCTACGTTACTTCCGCTCACAGTCGCTGGTTTCCTGGTTTAGCTGCCGTGATATGTAAGGAAGACCAGTGGACTTTGCTAGACTCCACCCAGAAAAAAATGAAAATGAAAAAAATTTTCATGCAGCCATATCTTTCCTGGCAGTGTGTTATATGTGATGTGATGCAGCGCGAAGTGAAGAGGGGTCAACGGGGTGCGTTGGGTGAAGGTGGAGGGTGTTCTGACCCTGATGAAGGCAAACCGGAGAGTGGGGAGGGTGGTAGGGATGAAGAGGGGGGAGGGAGTCACAGAAAGGAGGGGGAAGGGAGTCACAAAAAGGAGGGGGGAGAAGGGGCAGGTTTGCGTTAGGGAAACAGCTGCAAGGGTAGTTTGCAAAAATGTGTCCAAACCGTTGTGACGAATGATGACAACCTCTACTATCTACACCAAAAAGAGGAATAAAAGTAAGAAAATTATTCATCAAAGTGGACGCCCCAAAACACCATATTTATCTGCAGCAGTAAGGATGCCATTCCGACAGCACGCCACGCCACGCCACGGCAGTCGCCACTTTGCGAGACCTTCGAAGGGGGTTGTCATTGTGGCCATTAGGCGATACGGCCCTTACAAGCGCCCCCTCCCACCCCCTCAACCAGCTGTTACAGACAAAACATGCTAATTTCACTGCCGGGTTGGTGGCCGGGGGCGGGGGGTTAGGCGGGCGGGGGACGCGTCTACCCTAGTATTATCATTCTTTCTCATCCCCTTTCACTTTTTCCGCCGCCTCCTCCTCCTCCCCTCCGCCGAGGTAATTCGTTCCTTATCGTCCCTCCCCCGGCGCCCCATCCACTTGTTCCTGAGGCTTTGCTTGATCGTCAGCAACCCCTTTCCACCGCCCGTTTGGCACCCCAGCAAGCGAGACACCATAGCCAATTCTTGCGCTCATACTTTCTCCCCAATGAACCACGTTAAATGCGCGTGTCATGTCAGACGTCTTGCGAAAACGCGTCGATACACGGGCAGGTGTCATGACGCAGAGCGTTGGTGTGCATGTACCGCTTTTGGTTTTCCGTTGCCCTTTCGAGAGGGTTATTGTCGGCCATCGTGCCGGGCCAGGTTGCGCAGCCCCAACGTACAAAAGCCACTCCCTCCCCCACCCAACCCTCCCCTTCTTCACCCCTTCCCCGACGCGGCAGACAGCGGGGCAACAAAATTCCGCAAATCTCGCAAAGCGCACATTCCATAAATCAAGGATGCAAATCTTGCCGCACACGCGCTCTTTACACATTCGACCCACATGTCCCGCACCTCGAAGGGTGTGGGATTGGAAGGAGGGCTGGCAGGGGCGGGGG
>NW_026267222.1:322845-328798 GCF_000697945.3 Frankliniella occidentalis
CGGGGCCCGGCCCGGCGGGTCTCCAGGCCGACGATACGATATAGCAGGAGGAATGGATTCACTTTTTCTCCGCGTCCCGCCCCGCCCGGCTACGACACGCACAGCGCAGCCAGCACCCCCCTCTTTTCCACATATTGTTTTGCATCCCGGCCGCGCACCGTCGCAGCGGTTTCACACTGAGCACTACAACACAATGTCGCCCGAAAGAGAGAGAGAGAGAGAGCGAGCGAGCGAGAGAGAGGGGAGAGAGAGAGAGAGAGAGAGAGAGCCAGCGCGCTCTGTGTGTATGTGTGTGAATGTGCTATACTGACTTGCCAAAATGAGCATGAGAAGGGAGAGAGAGGGAGAGAGGGGGGGGGGGCGTCAAAGAGAATTAAGGTGGCGCCAAAGTGCGGACCGCGAAAGTGTTTGAACCCAGGACCTTACTAATTGAAGTGACATTCATGGTTGGCCCCACTCACCCGTCCGCTCGAGAAGCAGGAACCCACATCAACAAACCTCAGATCGGCGGAATACCCCACCACCTCCGCCCATTTTCGGGACAATTTTGAAATGATCCTCTGGAAAAACAACAGAGATGTAGGACTCGATGGGTTTTAATGCCTTTACAAATGCATTAAAAATTAGCACCAATACAAAGGCATTAAAGCAGCCCAAGGGTATTAAAATTCAATGCCTTTGGAAACTTCGTGCCTTTGCAAAGTCATTAAAATGTAACACCCCTAGAACGGCATTAAGTTCTACCTTTGTTTTTTGCAGTGTTCTTTCGCCAAATTGTGCATCACCACTGACCGAACCAGGTTTTGTGACAACAATGAGGCGAATAGGGGGAGGGAGGGGGGAGGGTGCAAACGTCCAGTAAGAGGAAAAAGAGACACAAAAATTGTTTAGGATTCAGGTCGCGACGTTCATTCTGTCTGTCTGCTGCCGTGTTGCGGACAAACTCAATTTGAATATTTCTCAATCGGTCAGCGCCGCGCCGCTCCCAGGGCCTTGGCGGCCCTTTCCAACCCTGACTGAGGTCCCATCCCTCCTCCCCTTGCTCCACCTCACCTCACCCTACCCCAGCCGCCCCACCGCGCCACGCGCCGCCACGGCTCGCGACGTGCCCTGCACATCTCGTCACATCCTGCCTTCGGCAAATAAAACATTAGCTTGGCCTGGCCTGATGGGTAAGTGCCTCTCTCTTTCTCTCTCTCTCTCTCCGAGATCAAGCTGAAATAAAAATGCTGATCGTGCTCTTCGCGAAAGTACCCCCCCCCCCCATTTTCTCTCTCTCCCGACAAAATTTCACTCAGATTTTGTAGGGGACACAAAAAAACAGTAGCAACCCTTGCAAAAATAACCGTGGCGTCATAAAAATCACGACGAGTTGGTATTCCGTGTAGTACAATAATACATTCACACATTCACGCAGGAATCATATATAGCTAGCTTAGCCGAACTATGGCTGGTGCAGGCAGGAGGGCAATCTCACCTCCCCCACCACCTTACTGTTCCCCCGCTACCACTCTCCACCACTCTCTTCGCCGTGCGCGCGCGCACACATACACACATGCCCACACATACCTTGTGCTAATTACTTCTGGCTACAAATTGTTTCCAACTAAACTAATTTCATGGAGACAAAACATCTGAAGGGTCGGATTAAGAGGGATGAGAGGGAGGGGGAAGGGAAAGCGGAAGGTCGCCTGACGGACTTAGACAAATATTTTGGATTCCAAATAAACGGCAACATTCAAATTGGATTCGATGTGGCAGAGCGGCGACGACCGACCCTTATTCCGAACATCATGTCGGATCGGGATAGACAGACACTTTGTGTTATCATCTTGAATATTCAAGGAATCGTCAAAATTTAATTAAGACTAGAGGTGGATGAATTCCATGACAATTTTATATTCTTTCCTCCCGCTCCCCATCAAGAATGTCATCCAATGATGCGAAACATAAGGCGAAGATCAGACAACGCAAAAATGTTTCGTCATTGCTGCTTATGAATAAAAACTATTATATGGTACTTCAGATATCAATTATTTCTGGGAGTGTAGGTCTGGCAGCACGCCACTCTACAGTACGCCACGAATACAAGAAAAGGAGTAAACCAAGGAAGGAGGCGGAAAAGGGAGGGGGGGTCTGAGGAAGAGAAGGGGAACAGGCAGGCAGACAGACGGACGGACGCGGGGGTTTCGTGAGTCGAAAATAATAGCGTTTAACGTCGAAAACGGCTCGAGGCAAGTCTCCGTAGAGGCGAGTCGGTCGATAGGAGGAGGCCATACAACCCACCAGTGTTCTCTCACGCAGTCACGACCAACAACAACAGTACAAAGACAAATCCCTCCCCGGACGCCATGAATTAAGACTCCCTACTTGGCAGGAAAGTAAAGATTTTACGACCATTTCACACTTCTGGTTCGAAACAGTTTTAATCTCCGAGCCTATTACGACCCACGACTCCTCTCCTTCGGAACCTCGCTAACCTCAAGGCATTCCATGACCCTGCAACAACTTCTTTTATGGGCTGCCATTACTAAATCGTTCCGTCCAGTGACTGGATTTGTTGTTTGAACTTCGACATTCAGCACGAACTTCACTTGCAAACGCATTCTCGGCAACACAATAGCAAGAAAAACAAAAGAAAAATAAAGCTGAGAGCCATAAATGTGTTCATGTCCGAGAACGTTTATTTGGGAAAATAACGAGAAAAAAAATAATAATGAAAAACGTGTGAGAGGGGTAGGGGTGGAGTGTGAGCGTTGTTTTCTCTTCATTTCTATTGTCCCCCTTTTTTCTGCCTTACAGGTAGTGGTTTTGTTGAGCATAGCTTGTAAGGTTGTAAGAAAGAAAGGGGTAAAGGAGAAAGGGAAGGAGGAAGAGAGGAGAGATGGAGAGGGGAAAAGAAGGGAGAGGAGATGTAGTCGGATTCACAGCATCCGACCCAGGTGGCCGAAGGAGGGAGGGGGGCAGGCGAGACGTGTCCTATCGGTGTGGGAAAGCGGCGAGTCATGAATGACCGAAAGCTATTTACGCTTTTCAATTCCAGTTCTTTTTCAATTAAGCAGAACCGACCATTCGTGATATTTTTTTTTTAAAAAGTGGGTCGTTAATGCGTAATTGAATGATTGATTAATGAACTTTGGCGGAGGAGCGCTCCAGACTAGACCCGGAAGAACTGGAGCTGTTCGCGAGTCGCCACGCCCCGCCACGACCGTAACAACATGCGCTCCAGCCAGCGGTCTCCATGGCAACGGCTCGGTGCCCCCACTCCCCGGCGTGGAGCAGCATCGAGAGCCTTGCTCTCACAAAGCAAACCACCATTATATCCGTTTCATTAAGATGTTGGATAATGAGTTTTGTGGAGACAATGTTAATGAATAGGAACCGTGGAAGAGCCTCTACTGGAGGAGGCAAGTCTGCGCGTGGGCAAGCCAGGCCAGGTATGAGAGGCAAGGTGCAAAGAGACTTTCCGACTGATATTGGAACAGCTGCGAGCGCGGGGTGCGCTCTCAAACTAATCCAAGCAGCGACCATTGCTTTACGATGCAGGATAAGTCAGGACCAATTTGTCAATCAGTCCACCATCTCCACTGTGGAGCGGGCGAGCCAAGCCGGTCTGTCTGCGGAGAAGGGAAGGGGGAAGAGAGAAGGGCGGACGGGCCGGCGGACAGACGGACAGGGAGACAGACAGACTTCCTGGGCCAGCCAACCTGACGACTGCCAACCGACCGCTAAACCGGTTCCTCATCGCCTCAACATCACCAACATGGCCAACAACATCAACAAGAGCACCAGCAACAACAAGCGGCCACGAACAAAAGTCGGTGACAAAATCGAGACGGCAGGGCAGGACACTATGAAGATGGTAAACGCGGAAGCGTCACGAGTGTGAAGGATAAGAAAAAAATTTCACAGCATATTTTCTAATGTTCCGCTGCCTACGACTTTAAATTAAGACGGGCGAAACTTCCAAGGCATAACCTGATGTACAAAGCATATTATCATCCTCTAAATTAACCATCCCCACTCCAGTGGTTATCTGCACAAGGGTACCAAAACTGATGAAATAGTGTAACCAATTAACCGATTGCTTTTGGTCACATCCCAATACACCGGCGGTAATCACCAGTCTCTAATGTCTCCATCCCTTCAGCTGATCATAATCGTCGACTCAGTCAAAGAAAACAGCACCAGTATCAAAGCACTGACAGGAATGAGGAAATAGGCAATTGAAAAAAAATTGAAATATGACTGTGAATATTAAATTATACAGGACAGGACTATTGTGCCTGATAATACTATGCAACACTACTTGGTACAATCCAATGAGCTTCCCCCTTCGGACAGACTCTACTTAAACGCCTTCCTTGATCTAGGGAGCTCTATGTGGTTGTAGTTAAATTCTTTTGATGGCTAATAAATGACGTGAGATTAACAGAGATTACGAAAACTTGCTTAAATTATCAGAGTTTAATAACTTTGTCCACACCTCAATAGCTCAGTTCCGTATACCTCGGACAAAACTGGTTGTCTGCCTGACCTAGCCCTGGTATAGTCGAACTGATGCTAAAGGTTCCAAATCCAAAAGTCGCCGGACGCGAGTTCGGTGTTCACTGTGTACCCACGCCGCGAGCTTATCAGTGGATACCGCCTTTTAATTGATCAACTATCGGCTCAAATTAGCCGGCGTTATCTAGACTGCTAATAAACCCCCCGAGTGGGCACAGCCAGCACAGCTGGCACAGCCGGGGCACGGGCGCTTGGGCCCCGACGGACATTGCCCGGCAAGCAGACGGGCTCCTGCTGCTTGGCCCAGCACAAAGTGCGACATTTTGGCGCCCTCAAAGAGGTGGCCGATAATTAGCAGAATTGCGAGAGATAAGTCGGAGTGAATCCTTTTTTACGCAATACAAGGCGGGACACGGCTTAATCAAATGGTCCTCGCGCCGCGGCGTGAGTCATCACCGTAATCAGGAAATTGGTTTTCGGAGAGAAAGACGGTGATAAGGTAATAGGAGGCCAGCAACGCCCGCTGCCCCGCAGTTCAGAACAAGCAAGCCGAGGTGCTCGCCACGCCCCGCCACGCCCCACCGCCGAGGCCCGACGATATGAATCTTCCTAACTGGCCGGGTTCCTTGTAGGCTGCAGGTCAGGTACGAGTGGTGTGGGGGGAAGGGGCGGGGAGTACTGCATACCGCATGCGACCCCCACAGGGTGTTGCGCGCATCGCGCGGCCTCAACACCTCCAGGGACAAATGTGTTCGGACAGATTATTAGTACAGGCTACTCCAAACCGCCACGGAAAGTCATCTGCTGGCCTATACGCCCACCCGTGTCTATCAAATGGCATTGTGGCGGCATTGTGTAGACCAAAGTTGCGGCAACCTATGTCAGTCGATTCCGTTGCGGGTTGGAATAACGATATGGAATTAAAACCTAAACAAAATTAAGCAAGCGCAAAGCGACAGCAAAAATATAACTGTATTGACTGTATTAGAAATAAACCGTCAAAATGCTCCAAGTCCTAAATAAATGCGTACTGCACCCACGTACACAGTAACGCCGCTCACCCGCTGCCGGTCATGTCGCCGCGAAGGGCAAAGACGCCTGCAATTGCAAAGGAGTACAGCGCATTGGGGATTCCGCACGAACGTTTGCTCTCGCGTTTTGCAGCTCGGCCCGCAGAGAGTGAACGGCGGGAGGAGGGGAAGAAGTTGGAAAGGGATGGGGGAATGGGGGGAGCAGGAAAGAAAGAAAAGGGCGAAAGGAGGGGCATGGAAGGAAAAATAAAATGGAAAGATATAGGGGGAAGGGGAAAGGAGGAGGAGAGACGAAGGAAAGAGGGATGAAGGTGGTGGGCGTAGCGTGTGTGACAGAGGCTCATTTGATCCCATTGTGACAAATGTATTCAGTGATTGGCCGATTGTACGCCTCTGCCCTCCGCGCCCTAATGAGG
>NW_026267222.1:328896-330091 GCF_000697945.3 Frankliniella occidentalis
CCTCCCCCCCTGTCCCTCTCGCACACATCGTGCGTGTACCTTGCAGAGAGGACTAAGCACGAGTGCAAGAATGACGTTTTCGAGCCATGCGAATTTACTATATTACACTCCAAAAGGGGTGACGCGAAAAAGAAAACGCCGGCGGCGCACCAGCAGAAGGCGATGGTCATGACGACGCGACAACGACAACCGCCGCGAGATACACGAGGAGAAGGAGGAGGAGGATGACGATCATCGCGGAGTCTCGTTGGGCGAGCGTTCCGAAAATAGTAAATTGGAGTAAAACCGAAATAGATTTGGGATCGTTACAGCAGCAGTCGTGCCGGCTCACGCTCGCACACCCATCATTCGGGCTAGAGGAAGCAGAGAGCTGCATTCAGAAAATCTGTGTGCAGTTCCCCACTGCCTTCGCCTCGTGCCTGTGCCCCCTCAACTCCCCCGTCCTCTCCCCCTCTCTCTCCCTGCACGCCACCAGCCTCGCACATGCTCCAGACTTCATTATTTTGACAGGAGAGAGGTAAACCATGCATCGCCTAATGGTTCAGAAGGGAGATAGCGTTTTGTGCCTGACTGACAAGCGAGGGATCTGCGCGCGGCCGCCCAGTAAACCGAGAAGACCCGTTAACCAAAGAAAATATTAGAAGAACAAGGAAATTAGTGGTCGGGAAAACTTTGGAAACAAGGGGAGCTCACATCACGTGTGTGTACACACCGGCAGCAGGTAATTGCAATCACACCAGCCCGACGCGCTCAAAATGGTTGCCCAATGAATTAACACACTTCCGTGTGTGTGAAACATCATGGCTGAATAGAATTCTTGGTATATAAAGGTACGAACAGAAAGAAAACACCCTGCGGACAAGAATCGCGTTAAAAAAAAATAGAATGAAAAGTCTGGGCGTGTGTTTCCCAGCGCCCCACTTCCCCGCTCTCGCGCGCTCGCATTTTAATTTTTTTTCAATTCCATTCCCGCCTTTTTCACCTCTACTGCGCCGCGCCCCGGGGGGACCTTTGTTTGGCACCGAGCCCGAGCAGCCACTATGATCTGCTAAGCGTTCGGTAACGGCAGCCAGCCGCCCCAGCCACCCCCACTCACACACCCGCGACAAGTTTCGCATTTCCCCCCACCTATAGCGCACCTGTAAGTTTTTCATCCGATCCAATTCGGGCAAGCCGGTATGAAGCTTTTACTAAG
>NW_026267222.1:338866-342223 GCF_000697945.3 Frankliniella occidentalis
CCCCCCCCCCACTCCCCCGAGGCCGTCAGCCAGAGCCCAGCGGCCAACAAGACGCAAGCTCATCTTCGGCCTACGAATTCCATTCAAATTTTGTTGATCTTAGAAAAACAGGGAGTATGTAGTGAGCTCGAGTGAGTTACAAATTTGTCGCCATACGACACTAATTTTGCTACTTGTTCTGGTGAGAGGGAAGAAAGGGTCACTTCATGGCGATAAGCGGAACCCGACACCCGCCCGCACGGCACTCGAGTAGTCGTAAAAGTCCCCCCCCCCTCCCCCCGCGCCGAGCCACGCACTGCCTCGCTCCTGGCCGGTGGATGCTGATGACTAAGCGCGAGGGGATACGCGAAAATCTGGCCGGGAAACATCCTGACGAGACCTAAAGGCTTTCGCGTTCGCGCTTAAGCGCACGCGAAGCCTAATAATTTGGAGGGGAAATAACGCACCGCTGAACACAGCAACGTCCGTCTGTCCGCACACAACCGCCTTGTTCAACACCTCCGCGGTCCGACGTCGTCTGCTTTATTTTCTCCCCACAAATCACGCGCGCCGCAGCACTTTACCGCGCACCTGCACAGTCCGAGTGCGGCGTGGCGCGGCGCGGCGGGAAAGCAGCACACAGGGCGCAGCTGCATCGCTCTAAATACACTTCTTCTTCTTCTTCTTGCTTCCTCCACACGCGAGCAACAAGTTGCCGCCCTTCCTTCCCAATAGTGGAAGCAGCAAGGGGGAGGAGCACAGGTGAGTCCGGGGCCCGGGATAAGGCAGACAGGGCCACTCGAATGAGGGGCTGGGCTGAGGCAGACTAAAGCCACAGGTCGGGGCGGGGCTGTGCAGAAAACCACGTGACTTTAGGGCGGTTAGTCCAAATATTATGGGGTCCCATCAGGACGGTCATTCGAGTCCACAGGAACCCCATGATATTTTAATATTTCAGTACCGGAGCGCAAATAGACAGGGGGCTCTCTCGACTCCGATGACCATATGGTCATCAAGATATCTTGATCTTTTTGGGATTGGGATTCCGCAGTTTTTGGAGCCCTCTGAAATCAGTCGCGTTCTTCAGGCACAGCCTCAGCCCAGCCTCTTCCAGCGGATACAGGCAAGCTCCGAATTCATTATTTAAAAAGTCGCTTAGCTTATTAAGATAAAGTTAATTCCATTTTCTCTCGTCACCCCATCGGGGCCCGACCGACAACGACAATAACCTCTTGACCGGCAATAATCATGACCAGCCGTCAAGCCGTGAATAATCAGCCAATGAAGGAAACAAATCGCGGAAATAAGGCGCAGCGACCGACGGAGAAAAGTGTGTGTAGAGTGGGGAGGGAGGGGGGGGGGAGGTCCAGACAGAGAACAATGAGGGGCACAAAATAAAAAGAGGACACGGCCAACACAGCGAGCCCTGCACCGGCACACCTAAATTCCAAGCCGGTGCTGTGCTGCAAAAGCCAAAGGCAGCAGAGCGAAGGGCATAACCCTCTCCTCCCCCTCCTTGGAACACAGCAGGACACCGGCATCGGCGTGGGTCAAAGGTCGTCAAAACAACAAAATCAACAAGGAAAAAGACCTCAAGTCAAAACAAAAAGATAATCGACCAAAGAAAGTCTGCCTGCACACTGGACCAATATGTTCGGCGGGGCCGATAGCATCTTCCGTCACCGTCAGCTTTTCAATTGCGAAGCTGGGCCTATAGACGCCTACTCGCTAGCCCGCCACCTTGCCTCCCCTTTCTCCATCTTCCCCTTACGCCAGTGCCAGTGGATACACTCTCCCGAAATTGATACTCAAATATTGATGGCACCACCCCTCTCGATGGCTACTCCTAAGCATTATTGCTTTCGTGATCCCTATTCGCTTGGGTTTATCTTAACGCCCTGACACCACACGTGCTCCGGTATACACAAGCGGATGCGCAACATCCACCACCCCGGTTTCCAGAAATAAACGCATATCACTTTGACCTTGTAATGGTGAATAAGACCATTAAAATAGTTTTTTATTCGGAGCCTAGTGAAAAAGGGGGGGGGGGGGCAAAAAATAGAGCATAATAGGATCGAAACCCTTGACCTCCAAGACAGGCACTTTTTTCTTTATTATTTAGGACCGTCCACTGGCCACCGGCTAACACGGCGGCTCTCTTCAGGACACGACCCAACCGGTTCCATCGGCCCGACAGAACCTAGCACCTAACGGGGCGTGGGCTGGTAGAGCGGCTGGCTGGTAAGGGAGATGATGAGGTGGATGTGGATGGTGAAGAGTAAGGTGCGATGAGGACCCCTTCAGTAGTGAGCGCTTGAGGGAGAACGAACAAAAAAGCTGATCAGAACGAGACATATGCAAGGGGTTTGTCTTTTGTCTGTATACAGACTATAGTTGGACAGCGCAGGACCCTATTCCCATAGGCGGCAAGGGAGGCCTTCATGCACAGCAATAAATAGGATTACACTTCCTATCTTATCAACAAATAAAATTAGCCGGTGGTCGTAAAGTTGTTCGCAGCTCGCCTTTGCGATAAAAAAGAGATAGCTCGTTACCTTGAATTACTTGTACCTCGCAAATGGAAAAATAGATAGGTTTCTGCGGTTACATTTTAATCTATGACCGGAATGTTTGATCGTGGTCGAAAGAAATATAATATAATATTGTTTTAATGCCTCAAGCAGAAGAAGACTTAAAGAGGAGCTTTATTTATCTCGAGTGGCAAACAACTGCGTTAGTAGGGACATACTTTTGAATTTCCCGCCGCATTATATGCTGCCTGCTGTCTTCACTGAGCGCGCTACGGGCGGGGCGAGGCAATGCCAGGCCTTATAAAGGCCGCTGGAGCCACAAATGAACTCATCAACACTCCAATTTACTTGGGGACGCTTACCGCGTGGGGATCAACTATGCAAAGTGAGGATGAAAGTCCCATTCCGAGACGCGACGGGCACGACGCAGCGTCGTCATGGCAACGGGAACCAATAAAGGGAGTATGCATGTCATTACAAGCCCGCTGGTACCATCAGCTGGAAAGGATGGACAAGAAATTTAAGAAAAGGAAGAGAAAGGTATCAAGAGAAAAAATGTCACCTCAAACCTTAATCCTGGTTGTTCCACTTTGTTATAAAATCTGCATATGACATCAAATCAAATCAATATGCCCGTCGTAGTCACCAGTCCACGCGTCGTTTCAAACCCTAACCCTAACCAAACGTCACAACACCACACTGCCTTCTCTTCCTCTCCGCAGAGCAGCGCCCGAACCCAAAACTTCCCGTTTTGCACCGGCGAGCAGCAGACGACTCCTTTCAGTCTTCAGACACGGCGGCAGCGGCAGTGAAACAGGTTTCCTGCGACGAGGGTGGAGGGGGG
>NW_026267222.1:342273-350635 GCF_000697945.3 Frankliniella occidentalis
GGAAACAAATATTATGGAGCTCTTTTTGACTCCAATGACCACCCCGATCCTTTTGGGACCCCATATTATTTGCCCCCGACCCCCTCTCCCTCTTAAGTCACTTGGTTTAGGCACAGCCGCTATTCATATGTACGCGCCAGTTTTTATCGCAGATACGGCAGTATTACTATTTAACCGGGCGGGCCCGGCGCTGCAAGAGGGCTCCGGAGAGGCGCCGGCGCGCGGCATTAGCGGGCCGGACTGCGGGGCGCCTCCCGGGACACACACAGGCTGAGATATTTATGTCTCCAGAGAAGATTCAAATTGGATGGCGCTCGCGCGCGTCGGTGGCGCAGGGGAGGCTGCGGGGGAGGAGGGAGCGGGCTGGGTACAGGTGCGCCAGATTAAGAAACAATGATACTATATTGGCCAATCTCTGTCGCATCATGGCCCCCCCGTCCATTTGCATAAAGACCCCCCGGCTGCCCCGGCCAGAAAACCACTTACGCGAGGGTCGGCCGATAAATCACGTGATCGAGTTGAGTCCTATGGCGAGTGAGTCCCAGGCAAGTAGAGGGCGGCATTCGAAATTTACCTGCAACACAGAGAGAAAATAACAGAAAGAGATTAGATTATGTGTAAACTCTGGATCCGGGCTGGATATAACTGAAACGGCATAACTAGTCACGGTAATAATGCAGTTACAAGTGCTGCTGGCACTGGACAATGCAACGCGGCTCTGAGGGTACCGTCCACGCGTCCACGGCCGTCCACGCGTTTGTTCAAATGAGAAACGGAAGAAATAGGGGAAGGAAAAGGGGTATGGAAGAGAGAGGGAGGGATAGGGTGAGAGAGAGAAGGGAGCGGAGGGACAGAAGGGAGGGGAGAGACCGAAAGGGGGAGAGGGAGGGGGGAGCAGGAGACAAAGGGAGGAACAGGAAGGAATACGAGTAAGGCACGGGAGGGGGGAGGGGCGCTCAACCCGCGCCCTTCGTTCGCACATAAATCAGCAGGAGCGATTCAGCAAACAGTCATTGTATTATTTTCCGCGAAGCTGAAATAAATCAGGGGAGGTACAGAGGAGGAATAGCGGCCTAGACAGGCGGGCGAAAAACCAGCAGCAGCAGCGGCGGCAGCAGCAGCGGCGTAAGCTAGGCGGACCGGACGAGTGGAAAAGGGCAGATTCACATTCACGTATCGCTATGGCGTGGCGGGAGATTTCAAAATGTAAACCACACACACACGCACAACATGCCATATACATTGACTAACTCTCTTTATTTCTATCTTCTGGGAGGGCTTATTTGCCACCCAACATGACAGGTGGTGTGAGTGAGTGTGTGTGTGTGTGTGCGAGAGAGAGTGTTGGTGTGACTGTGAGCGAGTGCAAGAGAGTGTGTCCATATTCAGCAGATATATGTTTAAATAATCATCATAGACGAGCAGAACTCCTGCCCCTCCCAACCCCCATGGCCGGACGCGCACGTCACGATGCTAATACGAAGAAGATGTATTGGTGCGTATTCATTAGAGAGAGAGGGGGGGAAGGGGGCGGGAGGCTTGGGAGGGCTTAAGTTCTGCCTGTCTCCATTTCCCCTTCCTCTTCTCCGAAACTATTCAATGGCACCATACCATTCAATAACGTGTCTATCCTGCTTTCGCGTCCACGGTCGGGAGACCTGGCCTAGCCTCCCCCTTCCTCCCCACACACTACACCTCCCTCCTCCGGGAACCAACACACCTGTGCCGTCCGCATCCCAAACGGCTAATTGACATGCGGTGCCCGTTATTACCGACAATTAAATAAAAGGGACGAAATAATACATCACGACACACACACACACACACACGCATCCTCACCACACGGACACACTCACACACCTACGCCCTCGCAAGAGCCCCAATCAAATTACAACTTTTTCAGTTCACAGCGACACGAACAGCCGCAACTATAATCTGCCAATGACTGGCATCTCTCCTGATCCTCTTTCACTTGCACTTCGTTGCACACACACACACTCACTCACAACCGATACACACTCCAGCTTTGGCGAGACCGACTACATATAAACTAAATTGCCGGCCGGACATGCACCGCGGACACGCAAAGGGGCGCTCGCCCGGCCTGACCAGCGCCTCGAGGGGGCGTGCGTGAACCCCCTGGCTTCTCTCTCTCTCTTTCTCGCACGCCAAGGGGACAGAGAGGCGAGGCGGGCGATCGCGGACGCGGCCCCTGCTCCTCCTGGATGCCCCGGGTCAGCGACTCGTTCGCCTTGAGCCCGCACGTCCAGAGAAACAGCCAACTTTTCGAACGCGGTCTTCTTCATGCTACCGACCGACTAAACTGCGCCAAAACTTTACCCGAAGTAGGGCCACCATCAGCCATTGACAGAGTGACATCTAATTCAAATGAGGTTAATATTGAATCGGAATCACTTGATTCATATTCATTGCGATATTATTATTGCGTTATTAACTCCGTCGGCGTGTTTTATGAATTTAATTTTCTCCCCCGCGGCTTTGCGGGTCAGCTATCGCTTTCGGCGGAACAGCACGGATCTATGTATAATAATAATGCTCCGCGGACCCTGAACCGCCCGGGGCTGCGAGTGACTCCCGTGCAGGGCGCTGGTAAAGTAACGGTCGCGAACTGGACTTTCTCCCCGGCAGAGAAATCCCATTATTCTTTTATTCATATAACGTTGTCCAAAAATTTTGTCAAAGCAATTTGAAGCAACAACGGGCGCCCGGAAGTGACAGACACGGACCCATCATCGACATGCGATACACGAAGTGAAGTGTCCTGTGAGTTCACACGATACAAAAGCCGGGGCACAATGGCCAGGTAAGAAGGAAGCTACCTGGACCACAAAGACCAGCAGTCGTAGAGATGGCCCAGATACACAATAACCTACACTGCCGAAAATATCAACACGTCAAGGCCGGCAGGGAGTAAAATAAAATACAATCGTAATATCACACATCAAAAAAGTGGGGTTTTGAACTATGGAGATATGCTTCGAACAATGTAAATCTCCTTGGAACAATTCAATATCCAAGGCTTGTGACCTGTGCTAGGAAATTTACCTTTTCCAAGAACTTTTACTTGAATCAAGACCCTCCTTTTTTTGGGTAGTCACAACTCAAATCCTAAGCGTAAACCAAAAACCTATTTGTATGAGAGAGCAGCTGCCCTATGGTTAAGGTGCAGCGGATTTACAGTGTAGTTCGTGCAGGGGCAAAGAATGTCGGCCCGAAAGCCGTGAGGTGCCAGAGATTGATTCGCCGGAGCTCTGCACGTGACGTGCGAACGCTCGGAAGGCCCGCCTCGGTCCTTTGAAGATGAGAGGATGCGTTTTTCCTGACCGTGCCACCTTACTTTGAAAAAATAATAGCACGCATATCACACAAAATGCAAACAAATAAACAAATAAAAACGAGGTTCTCTGCGCGTGCACTCTCATTCGGTGTCATCCTAAAGATGCTTTCCCTCTCTCTCAGACACACGGGCGACACGCAGCGACAAACGAGGGCAGTGCTTAACGAGAAAATGCTTGTTTGGAGGGGCGTGGCGGGGCGGGGCCGCCGATGGCTATCTCTGTTTGCTACACGACTTGCAGCAGCATCCCCAGGTGGATGCATCTACCTGCTCGGCGCAGAGAGAGGCCCAGAGAGGGCTCCTCCTTGCAATTCGGAGGTGGGTGGTGTGGGCCTCGCCAGGGTGCACTGCCGCCGATAAATGTTGGCAAAAAAGTAACATTAAGGGATGATCCGACACAGCAAATGACGTCGTGGATGGTCGTTCACAAACGGGTAGAGATACAGGCCATGCCCAGCCCACTGCCCACACGCAACCAACGGCACCTGTCATAACCCATGGACGGTGGTGGCGGTGTGGGGGAAGGGTTAAGTAAGGAAACGGGGTGGGGGTGGGGAACTGGAGGGAGGGGGCGCGCCGTCGGTTAGTGCTGGGACCCGCCCCCCACCCCACCCCCCTCTCATTAGCATGGCCGCCAGAATATTTACATCGAATTTATCATTCTCTGCCGCCCCGCCCCGCTGTGGGCGTAGTGCGGACTCGACGATAAGTTCGAAGGGACGGGGAGGGGGAGAAGAACGAAGGGAGTGGGGGGGATGCAAAATAAAGGGGTGAACGGGGGTGAATGAAACATTCTGACCCACATCCTGCACGAAATCTGAGCAAAATGTGTAAACAAAATCACACCAAAAACACACACAAACCTTGAAGACGAGCCGATCTGGAAGGGATCTATAAGCCCAGTTTAAAAGCATTCGTCGTTTTTCACGCGAAACCGTGGTGCGCCCGCTGTGCTCTCTGTAACGAGCGTCACGGCGGCAGGACCCGGGCAGGACGCTCTCGTACGGCACGGCGACGCCTCCATGCGGAACGCCCCCGCCCAGGTCACGCTAGGCGGGCGCGCGACGCGTTCGGATATCCATACATCCTCTGCTCAGGGTCGCCGAGGCACGTGCGCTCGCCGCACCGTGCGAAACAGAGAGCGCGGACTGGGGGTTTTAAAGTCCGAAAATTCTCAGGAACTCTTCCAGGAAAAATTGGGAAAAAATTAAATTTTGGGAAAAACTCCAGACATTTTAAAAGAAAATTCTTTTAAAATATCCCAAAAATACTTAACCGGAGCATGAAATTCCCTGGTGCGGAGACGACGGTGGTCTCGAGGGAACGCAAGTTATACTAAGTAAAGGCTCCGCTGACGCGGCTCGAACCCGCGACACCGCCGGCCCGTACAGCCAGCCAATATAATAAGGGTCTGAGGGCAATATGCCACCCACGGGCAGTCTGGGGCGAGGCGGGGCCTACAGGCGGCCTACAGCGGGGGCCCTCGGACTGGTCGTCTGTATGATTTGTTCCACACGACCGGGCCCGGGGTCCTCGACGCCCCCTGGTGGCCCTCCAAGGGCCCTCCTCCTCCGAGGTCCTCTGGGAGCTGGGCCCCGGCCTGGCACGGCCGAGGCCTGGACCAGGAGGCTGCCGGCCCCTTTCCATTCTTCTGCTGGGGACACACACCTAAACCCGGCGTCACTGTCATTTCGAGGGCGCAGCTGCCAGACACCTCCAGGCAGGTCGTGTGCACCTGTACTACACGTGTACAAAGTACCTACGGTGTCGTTCCGATACTACGGGGCTTTTGAGACCTCATGATATTTTTTACCCCGGTATACAAATACTGTGAGACACTATGGACCCCATGATATCTGTATCCCCCATCGCCTAAAGGGCCGCGTACGACGGCAGTACGACGGCGCGCTCATCAAAGTCACTCGCGTCGCGTCGCAAGTCTCACGCTCGCAAAGTGCGCGACGCCGCACGGCTCGCAGCGCGGCCCCGGGCCCTTCGGGTCCCGCTCGAATCGGGTAAAATTACAGCCGGTATACATTTTATTAGTACCTGGCGATTGGACGACGGTCCCTCGCCGGTCCTCCGCTCGTCTCTCCCCCCGCTGGGCTTTGATGGCCCAGCCCGGCCGGACCGACGGGCTGGCAGGCAGCCGGCCAGACCGGGCAGGCAGCCAGCCGGGCAGCTGTTGGCCGCAGCTCTATACATCCATTCCATCCATTCAGACCACCAAATATCAATGCCACTCCAAAAAGCAGAAAGCTCTGCCTACTTCGCAGTCCCCGGTGGCCGAAACCTATTGTCGCACTGGTAGGACCGTTTCCCAATTAAATTCTAAATTTATGAATATTATCGTATTTTATTTTGGTTTTGAGGTGACAAAAGGTCTCAGTGTGGCCGTTTACAAACGACAAGTTTCGTTAGGAGTTCTTCAAATACGAAATTAGTATTAAATTTCCTTTCTCGTCGACAGGGCATTGGAAAGGAACGCACGGGAGAAGTCCACACACGGTTACAATCTCCATAAAATCATCATAAAAGTGGGAGAACCGACACAGTGACACTGAGCCCAGGTGATATGGCGATTATAAAGTAATCGGAGCTCTCGGGATTGAAGCTGCGGCGCGGCGAGGCGCGGCGAGGCGCGGCCCAGAGCCATTTAAACGTTTTTACTTCGTGGACCAATTAAGTGGATGAGAACTTGCGGAGATAAGCCGAGAGGGAAAGAGTTTTTAATGGGGAACACTCATGACACGTATTCTTCCAGCAGCTCCAACTTGGCAAGCGGACTCGAGAATGCACGCACACACACACACACTTATATAGACACATACATAGACACAGTCACGGCTTCGCGGATTGTGCACGGGCCAATTTGGCAAATAGCTCCCTGCTCCCTACAGCTGAGCTGACTGGGTGGTGGTAGTGGCGGAGGTGGAGGTGGTCGTGGGAGTACGAGGAAAGAAGTAAAAGAGAGAAAGAGGGATAAAGAAAGCCGACCTGCACTGTTAAATGCGGAGGGAAGGAGACAGAGAGAGAGTGAGAGATGGAGAGAAAGAGAGAGAGGCACAACACAATAAGGCGGGTACAAAATCTCTTCCTTAAGTGCAAAGGGAGCTGCCATAGGAGGGGGAGACCGAGATTGCAAAACGGCTTTTTGCTAAATTTCGCACACGCGGCTCATTTCGCACACACAGGCGCACACGTATATACGTCCGTGTCAAAACGAAATGGCCCATCTGCGAGGCCACCCCTCACCCCCTCCCCGCCCAACCCAAACACACACGAGCATCGAGCTGAAATTTGCAGGAAACTTACAAGCCCGCCCCGCCCCGCCCACACCCCCTGCCTGCGGTCATGTCTCACACGCAGGGCGCCGGTCTGATTAGCCAACTCAGTTGACAGCAGTCAACCTAAACGGACCCGGCCAGGGGGACTCGGAGGGGCCCTAAACAGGTGGTGAGGGAGGGGAAGGGGTAGGGGAGGGGGTGAGAAGGGGTGGGCGAGCGGGCGCGCGGGGGGAGCGACACAGCCGGAAAAGAAGTTCACAACTTTACTCAAGCACAGTAAGTTACTCTTATTTCCCCGAAGAAAATTGTCTGCTCCAAAAAATAAAATTTCTGTGATTCTGTAAAGAGGGAGGGGGCGAGATATTCCATCTGTTTCACAATAAACACAAGTAAAAAACAAAGAATAGACGGGTACAGAGTTGAGTAGTGCGCGCGGTACAGCGCCCTGCTCGGCCTGATCTAGTGCAGCACAAACACCATCATTTGGGCCCGTCTCCCTCATCTCCATACCTAATGCCCACCAGTCATTACCGCGCCTATCGCAGCACCACCATCTCGCTCCGCGGCCGCGCAGCCGCGCGCGCTCCCGCCAGACTCGCCGGACACACACTAGAAAAGCGTAACACACACGCACGCACACGGGGCCGCGTGCGCCGTGCCGTCCGTTTGTCTCGGCAGCCGCCGCGCCGGTCCAAGTTGAAATTAGCGGCAGCAGGCACGCGCGCGCCACGCCACGCCGCGCCACGCCACGCCACGCCCTCCCCCCTCAGCCAATTTCATTAGCAGAAGCAACACTTTTGTCGTTGCGCGCGGGGCGGGGCGGGGCCGTGCGGGGGCGGGGCGCTTTAAACCACTCCACTTCGGGGGCTCCCTGGGGCTTAAGTGCCCTCCCTCTCCCCGCCCCAACTTCCCGCGCGCGGGCCCGTGACCCCCCGCGCAGCCCCTCTACGCGGCCCGCGCCGCCCCCGCGCCGCCCCCGCGCCGCCCTCGCTGTGGGTCTCGGCCAGCGGCTGCAGTCGGACGGGAAAAGGGAGGTTGCGGGGGTGGGGGGCAATATGCAATTCAGAAAAGCAGTTTTGGAGGCGAAAGGACCGCTAGTGGTCTGTCAGAGTAACACGTTGCCGTGGAGGATTTTTCTAAAACAATCCAAAAACCGGTATTAATTTTGTGTAGTTTTACCGAATGTTTTGTACATACATGCACATGTAGTACCCTAACGCCCAAGCTACGTGACATGTTTGTGTTCGCTGCCTACTTTTTCCAGGGAAGGGAGGTGAAAGTGAGGGGGGGCGGGGGTACACACAACAGAGGGGGTCACCGGGAGGTAGGGGGGGGGGGGAGTTAGCAGTAAGCGGGTTTGCATCGGTGCGCAACAGTGTTGCCAACCTACAGCTGCACACGCGGACGATGCGTTGGATGTGGTTTCATGACGCCGATAAAAAAGTTCGGTCCGACTGGTCGGGTTTGGAGACGCGCGGAGTCGAACTCGGTCCGTTCTCACCTTCCTCCTCCTCACACACCAACGCCCCACCCCCACTCCTTTTTCTACGCTTTCTTCCACCCCCAAACGATTTTCCCTATTGCCGGCCAACGTGCACATGCATATAATAAAACCCCGAGATTTCGAGAGGAGAAACCGCAAAGTTGGCAACACACCTACCGTGACGAAGTTTTACCCCTGTGAATGGGGCCACGTTTCACGTCCCTCCAGTCCCCC
>NW_026267222.1:356155-359511 GCF_000697945.3 Frankliniella occidentalis
GGGGGGGGGGGAGAGCGGGATGTGAGAGACCACAGAAACTTTTCACAAAACGTATATACAAAAAGATGAAGACATGACGGGACCAAATCAAATCCGACTTTCCAAGCCGATTACAAGCGGATTGGTTGGCGGCGTAAGTGTCGCGCGCCGGGTCCCCCGGAGCTCCCCTTCGCTTTATCCCGATGGGATCGAACCCTTTGGGGTCATCATCGGGCGGGAGGGTGACTCACGGCGGCCCCGGCAGCGCCACGCAGCGCCAGGAATGCACAGCCACTATCGAGTCTTTCGTGGCCCGACAAATTTCTTGTCGTGTTCTGATAAGTACCCGGAGTGAGTCAGCCGGGGCCGAGGCCGGGGCCCAGCCTGCTTGGGGACACGGCCCCGGCAGGCGCCCTGCACCAGCATCTCATTCATGAGGCGAGCTGCAGCCACGCAACAGCCTGCGAAGCAGAGAACTCGTTCCACACGCGTCTCTTCACTTGCAATATCAGAGCACGCCAATACTAACCATTTTAGAGGAAATTTGGTCACACGCAGCAATAGTAACATTGGCAATACGACCGTAATGTCAATGACTAACGACTATCCAAAGAGACAAATGTTTTGGGGCTTCTGGGAGGTTTTGAGGGGCTCCGATAGGGGCTCGCTCGCTCGCACCGCGGTCTGCAAGGAGGAGGGCTAGTCAGTAAACAGGGGACGCGAGGGGGGAGGGGAGGCGATCCGTTAAGTCCCTAGGGACGCAGAAGTCCTCGCCGCCGCCAGCCCGCGAGCCAAAAATATTCCCTTGCATTAATAGAATTGGGGCGGACAGAGCGAGTCAGTCACTCTGAAGGGACGGATGATCTTACTACAACGGGGCCGTCTGTGCGGACGCTATCGATATTTGTGCAACGGTGGACGGAAAAGGGGGGGGGGGCACATACCTGGAAGCGAATCTGAAAGTGACCCCTACCGCCACTACATAAAAATCCTGGGGAAAGAGAGCAGTTTAAATTCCTCACTCGATTAGAGCGATGATTTTAAAAATATCAAAGTATTTGAATGTGATAGTTAGAAAAACCTCGCTCTTTTGGTTTGATAATTCTTAATTGGAATAAGATTTTAGAATCTCACTCAATAGAAGCGAGGTTTCTGAATTATCACTTAACTGGAGGAAAATATTGCTATTTCGGTAAGGTGCCTGACTCTTGTATAAACAGTGGTGGCGCATAGCCTTTTTTTCAGCGCACCACGCCAACTCCTGACCCGCGCACAGCCCGCGCGCGACCCCCACCTGCACCCCAGGCCCAGGTCGCTCGCGCGCCATCCTCCTCGTTCTGGCCAAGGCAGTCCACCTTCACGGCTGCAAAAACGCCGCAGCTTACATTTCGCGTGTGGTGTGGAGTAAGCGCGCGGGCAGGAGAAGACGACACGGCATCGTCAGCGGCGCAAAGATTGAAATCGCTAAACCGTTCGAAAAGCAGGAAAGGCGGAGGGGAAAGGCCCCCGAGGTTCAGTATGCAGAGTCATGCCACCCGGGCCGCGGCCGCGGCGAGCTGGGTTGTGCATTTTGAGTGTACTGGGCCAATTAGAGGAGTGTTGGTTCCTGATGGGCCGGTCCCTCCGCCCCCCCCCCCCCTTCCTCTTTACCCCCTTCCCCGGTGGTCGCGCGCTGGATTGTCTCCGTTAATGAGGACCATGCAGGCAGCGCGACCGAAGAGGATGGGAGGGTGGAGGGAGTGGGGGAAAGGAGGGGGGGGATCTTATTTCAAATTTTAGAACGCGCCAAGGTCCGTAATGAGGACGGCCGAAACACATGCGCGCCACTCCCTGTCCTTCAGACCCCCCCCCCCCCCTTTCCGACGTGCGTTTTCTCAAACACGATTCATTTTACCCCGTCACTAACCACATGTCTCCAAATTATTCCTGGGGACAGGACAGAATGGGCGTGCGCCTCCCAGAGAACCTTCTTTGTCTCACCTGGAGCTAACAGCGGGCCAATGCAAGCTCACAGATGACATCTTTACGAAGGATTTGGCTGCATGTTAGCCTCCGAAGGAATTTATTCGCATTACAAAGGGCATCGTTTCCGAGGATTCTACAGTGATCAGAGTGGTGCAGCTGTCCTACAGGATTTCCAGATTCCAACTATCTCAACTGAAACTCGCTATTGGGACTGCTGAGACTCATAGTGGTGCCAGTTCCGTTCCCTGGTGAGACTCATGATGGTGCCGATGTCTGGTGAGACTCATAGTGGTGACGTCGTTTCCGATGGTCGCGGCAGCGGCGGTGGCAGCGTGGCCGTGAGCTGCGAGATACGATAGGCAGGCGGCTGCATAGGCAGCTGGGCTCCAGAATACCTGGTGCCCATCCATGCGTTTAGAGGCGCGGCGTGGCGCGGGGTGGCGTGGCGCAGCGCGGCGCGACAGGGTACGGCGCGCGGCACCGGTTCCTTGCCGCACAATCCCCGCCTAACAAACCATCCGAACTCCCTAAAGGAAGGGTGGGCCAAGGAGTTGGACTGGAGGGAGGAGAAGGAGAGGAGGCACACCTTCCCCAAATCCATCCCCCTTGACGGCCGAACCATTTATGTGTGCGAGTGTGTGTGTGTGTGTGTGTGTAGGCTCGCAGTGAGAAACCCGATAGCATTGAGTAGTTGCACGACGAACAATTGAATGGAGGGAGATGGAGAATGAAATCAATGCGTGCGTCAGAGAAGCCCCAACTGTTAAAACAAGTATAAGACCAGCAGCGCGTAATTACAAAAGTCTTTGGAGCAGGAGACTGAAAATTAGAAAAATAAGTTATGGAGTGCCAAAGTTATTAGTTTGCAAAAGTATTAATGACGAAAACAGGTAAATTGTTGCCAACTGAGCCTGGTTATTGCAGCAGCACCATGAAGACGTAGAAGACAATGCCGCAATAACATTGGAATACGGTACGTCTCGGCCCCACGTACAGTTTGTAATAAATATTTAAATGCAAGCGATTAGACCAAGGTGCAATTAGTGAGCTGAGGGAGGGGGAAAGAGAGGGGGGAGGAGAGAGAAGGGGGAGGAGTGGAGATGGGAGAGGGTTGGCTGGCGCTGGAGAATGAGAGGGCAAGATAACAGCGGGATTGGGGAGACAACCGGAGAGAAATGAGTTGTTATAGTATAACCGAACGGGAGGCGGGCCAACATAGGAACGACATCGGCATAAATTAATTATCAAGTCAGCCCTGTTCCGCCCGTCCATCCGAGACACGACGGAACGCTTTTGGCAATATCGCGTTTTGAAAGTGTGATGAATATCACATTTGATTCCGAAGTTGAGGCAGTGGCGCGGCCACCGACAATGAGTTTGGTCCGACTAGAAGTGGGGGAAGGGAGAGGGAG
>NW_026267222.1:359561-360193 GCF_000697945.3 Frankliniella occidentalis
AAACATTTTCATGAGTCGCGGGGGGGATTTTTAACCCGGTAAAAATAAATTAGCACAACTTTTATACACCAGAGCACAGCTCTGACGAACTGCTCCTTTTCCCACCCAGCAAGCATAGAAGCAAAATATTTTATTTAACAAAAATCGTACACAGTGAATCGGATGCAAATTCCGCAAAAACCGCTAGGTTAATACAACTTGCTTCGTTATCCTTAGCTTGCCGACAAACTGAGCCATACTATTTGCCCTCGACGCGTCGGATTGGAGCCGCATCCCACAATCCACAATCCGCAACCAAAAACACGGATGATCCGGGAAGGGGCGAAAGGGGGAAAAGGGGGGGGGGGGGGGAAGAAAGACAGAGGGTCGGGAAGGACACGACCGACGGCAAGGCAAGGGTCTGCGCGCCAACTTGTATCCAGTTACAGGTTGGCTCTCTTTGTACCCCAGGTGAGTTTGACGTGTAATTCTATCCTTTACCTCCACCTCCTTCACCTCCTCCCCCGCCTCTAACCTGCCTAACCTGAAGGCGCTGCAGAGCCTCGGCTGTCCGGCGACACCCTCTCTTCACCACCACCCACACCCCCTTCTCTCTCCCTCTCTCTCTCTCTCTCTCTCTCTCTCTCTCTCTC
>NW_026267222.1:366818-367931 GCF_000697945.3 Frankliniella occidentalis
GGGGGGGTCGGAAGATGAGGGAACAGGACGGGCTGGGGTCGGGGAACGTTAATTATAATGGTCCGTGATGTGCGCGCCAGACAAGCCAGAGTTCAACACTCACAACACTCTGTTCCAGGTATTTAAAATCACCGAATCTGGCCAGAGTAGTTTGGTCACTGATTTCCTACGGCCCGCTTGTAATTACTCCGCTGATGGCCGATCGCTTTTGCCGGGCGGCTTTGGCTTCATTTCCGACGCGCAAATAGATGGAAACCGTGCTGCCGGCGGCGCGCGCGTGCGGCGCCAGGGAACTTTGCATCCGTCATTCGGACCGCTTCTCGCGGGGAAGGAGAAAATGGAGGCCCACTTAAAGTTTTATAACAGGGTCACGAAGTTCACATTTGGCGCCTGCCAGCGTGCGATAGGGTTGGAAGAAGTTCCGGAACTGTACACAATTGCGCCCCCTCCCCCTCCCTCCGCACCGCTCTCCCCTTTCCTTTTCCTGTCTCGCCCCAACATGAAGAATACTGGGAATAGTCATGCTTATGCATGAAGTCTATGTGAATACGTTAGTGCGCGCCGCCCTGGCGCTGTATGGCCAATTACACACCCACACGCGCAAAAAGAATTAAGACTTTTCGCGAAATGAATGTGTCATATTATTCGCGGTGTGTGCGAGAGATCTCGGGGGCATAAACTGGCACCGCTCGCCAGAGTGATATCTCGCGTGTATCAGAAATGAGATGTTAAACGCGCCCGCCGGCCCGGTCCTTTGTTGTTCGTACGAGGCGTGCGCTCCACATTTTTTTCACTCTGCCGGCGGTCCCGGTCCCGGTCCCGGTCGCGTGTTCAAATTCGAAGCGTAGAGACGGGCGGTTCCGTTCCGTGCCTCATAGTACAGAGCGTTGCATGCAGGACGGGCGATGCCCAGCGGGCTGGAGACAATCCAAAACGCATTTACCGACGGCATGTGATGCCCACATCATGGCGGGCGGGACGCAGCACGCGTGCACGTGCGTCGCGCGCGTTTTAAACTTTGAAGCTTACATTTTCATCCTTTTGGGGCCGTTCACAGGAGGGGGAGGGGAGGCGTTGGGCGAGGAGGGGGAGGGAGGGCAGGAGCTCATCTCG
>NW_026267222.1:373687-378898 GCF_000697945.3 Frankliniella occidentalis
CCTCCCTCGCTCCCGTTTGGTTTAGCAGCCGAGTCATCGTGGCGGCGGACGCCCGTTTACGGCGAACAGTACCGTGTATTTATTTCCCGTCACCCTGGATTAAAATTAAAATGGTAATTTTTTTCTCCGGCCGTCAAAATTCCCCTTTCCTCGGGATCGGCTGCGCCCGGCGTTGGGTCCGGCATTGCATGGCAGGGCTCGGCACGGCTCGGCACGGCTCGGCTCGGCACCCCGCCGGCAGCAATCCACGCGACTGTCAGCGTGAGGGTAATGAATAGTCACTCATTATTGCCACCATTATCATAACCGTAATCATTGTTATAATTGATAAAGGGACGTCGCCTGCAGGAATGCCGCCGCTCGCAGCTCGCAGGCCTGTTGTGCCCAGAGGCTCTGAGTTGTGCCTCGCAGAAGCGCAGGTGGAGTATTTTCGGCGTCACTCTCGCTCAGGAACATGCACAAGGCGACGCAAGGAGTAAGTGATGTGCTGGAACGCGTTAAAAATTCAGCTGGTTTTAGGTAACATACAGAAGCACTTTTGAGGAACAAAGATGTTAAATCATACTGCTGGGGATCTTAAGGAATTTCGGTTTAATGGCGAAAGATTCCTAGAGATGCTACAAATGAGTGCCTTTTGACAGTATTCGTGCCTTGTACACTTTGTACAGGCACTAAGGCGTTAACACCTTCGTAGCACCATTGTTTTCCCTGTCAGGAATAAAACAGAAAGAAAATTTCGGCGTTCTCCTTTACAGTCTGGCCAATCAGGTGATGTCAGACGCACGCTTTTGCTCGCCGCTGCACCCCCAAACCTTATTTTCCCCCGCTGTGCAGGAAACAACCCCGCGTCGCTCACATGGCGCGACTCGAAGTCGGCGTATTCATAGTTTGCATTATTGTTACCCGTAATTCGGGAAACAGACGGCCAGCGGCAGAAACTTCCGTGAAGAAGAGCTGCTGATACAATGACGAAACGACAAAAAGGAATATACCGAAAAATAAACAGCGAAATCCGGCAGGAGTAGGGACTTTCGCACAACACAGGAGGATAGTCAAACAACAGGATCCTTCACCAAGGAGCCCGGACCGCCGAGAGAAAAAGGAGCTCGCACTCGACTCGCGCACACTAATTAGATTAATTAGGACTTGTTCCCCCCCCCCCTTCTCTCTCTTTCTCTCTCTGGCTCTTCCCTTCTGCCGCCAACTCTCTTCGTCCCGAATCATGACGGCTTGTCATTGCTAGTAATTGCACGCTATTCCGCACCACACCCAAGGATCACGCGCGTGGAGAACAACGCTCCGTCTATTAACCAATCCGGCCGAGAAAGAATTAATGAAAAAAGGGAGTCTTGATTGTGAGAGATTGCTGATAGTTAATTAATAAGCATCTCAAGGTTTGATTTGGCCTCGTTACAGAGCAGCCTTCTCGTGTTCGGGTTCTAATAAGGTTCGGCTTTGGTTTGGTTGGTCTCATTAAGGCGACGCCATGATCGCCGCATCGCACACTCATTAAGGACCGCCCCCTCCTCCCCCTTCTCTCTCTCTCTCGGTTGCGACCTCCTCTCCGCATCTCTTTCATCTTCCCCCTCTCTTCATCTCAAATCAGGACTCAAGGTTGCGGTGGTCTGTTCAATTTCGGCGGCCACTACTCTTTCTCCTGATGGTTTTGGTGCGTCGCAAAGGACCGAGGCCGGCCCGCCCGTTGCGCTGGGTGGCGTGCGTGCATTCCACTTGGGGCCTAGGCAAACACAGAGGTGAGCACCAGGACCATGGACCACCAACACGTCGCCCTCTTGATTTGACATTCTTCCCGTACGCGCTCACCCCTTGGCGGAGCCCTCCGGCCCTCCGCAGAGCTCTGACAGAAGAGCTCCCAGCTGCAGGCTGCTGCTTGTCATCGGTACACATACACCTAAAGGAAATGCATTGAACGATTTGCATTTTGCATATTTCAAGATTGAAGATGTACGATCTCACAGGTCGAACACGGAGGTGGTAGCTACAATGGTAGTTTTGAAAGCTAGAGAGGTCTTGAAAGAGTTTGAAATGTCATTTGCTGGCTTCCTAATGCGTCCTAATGACAAGGAGGCAACAACCACTTGCCTGTTCTTGGTGTACTCCAAGAGTGAAGACATTGTACGATATGGATACTACAACATGTACGGTTTAGTTTGGGAAACACTGGCGTTGGAGCTTGAATTCTTGTTTTGGAATCTAGAGAGGGATCTTGAAATCGATAGAGATCATTTGCTGGCTTCCCATCGCAAGTGAGGCAATTGGTTGTTGCTACTTCTTGATGTGCACCGAGAATGAAGAGTGAAGACATTGTATGATGTGCGTTTGGCAAGATGTAACACGTCAGATTTCTTTGAAGGAACACAGTATGCTTGGAACTAGTTGTGGTTTTGAAAGACAGATTGTAGGTCTTAAAAGCGACTGAAATCATTTGCTGCTGGCTTCCGAAACGCAAGGAAATAATTTGTCTGTTGCCCGTTTTCTGCACACTTACGGGAGAAAGTGTAGAGAGTTCGATATGGATTCAGCCCATTTAAGAACGGATGGAGTTGTTCGACATCATGTGCTGGCTTCGAGGCTGGCTTCCCGATGAATGAAAGACAGCGGGCAGAGACTTGGGGACATTGTACGATATGCATTGAGCGACGGTAGTCGAACGAAGGGAGATGAGAAATGATCCCAATTTAAGGCCACAAGGAAAGTGCTCTAGTTCCTCATAAAGCCACGCGGCCGGGCCCAAACTATGTCTGCCTGGTCTTCCGCTCCCAGGGAATCAGCACACAGCGCCGGAGGGTGGAAGGGGCTATGCCCCAACACCTCTCACCACGTGCAGCAGCCGGGAAGCAACCGAGAAGAGTCCGGACAGCGGAACTCGAGTCCAACTTAGCTCCTTCCGCCAGACGGTGGTAAAGCCATCGCCTGCAACATCTTTGCTGATTACCAACGCCGTGGATGTACAATTGACGCTTTCGCTAACCTATGCAGATCGAACTGGCAATCTGGCATAAGTGCAAAACGCAGAATCGTGTGAGGCACTCCGTCAAGTTGGCGTGGAAGGCTACGGGCATACGACCGGCCTCGGGACTTGTGGAGTGGGAGGCCTCGGGCTCGCCCCGGCCTCCGGGCCGGCCAGCCTCGAGCCGCTGGTCCCACGAACAAAGAGCGGGACTGGTGGGGCGGCAGGGCAAGGGGGAGCAGGGGGGCCAGCCGCCGGCTGCCTGCCAGCCCCGTCTGGCCGGCCAGCCGTCCTGGCGGCTGCCAGCACCGGCTGCCGGCCCGCCCGCCTGCTGGACCTGGGGCCCGGCCCGGCGGCGGCCCGGACCCCGGACCGGCTGTGCGCGCCGCCGAGCTGAGGTGGGTCTTCTCAGGCCGCCAACACACGAATGAATATTTGGGCTAAGGAGGCAGGGCAGCTGACACCGGAGAGATGAGGTGATCGCCCTGATCGAGTAGTTGGGGGACGTGACGCTGACGCCGAGGTGGCCGTCGAGCCGTTAGCCAGTCGTTGCTGGTGCGAGTTCGGGCACCGGGGGGGCTGGTCCAGCAGGCCCCAGCAGAGCAGGCAGTAAACCGCGACACACAGTTTAACGACCTATGAATCTCATTCCTTCCCCGACACGGACCGGCACGACGGCCCGCCCTTACAGTTGTACGCCGCCACGCACGGCGACCAGCCAAGCCTTTCCAGAGAAGCGGGGTGATCTCGTTTCGCAGACGCAACACAACAGGGATGTGTGCGCCGTGTTGGTGTGGATGACGGCACCACACAGGCACGGCCGCAGTCAGCACACCGACTCCCCCCACGCTGACCAGACCAGCCCGACCAGCCCCGACACCAGGTGGGCGGAAACCCTGGGCACTTATTCACCGCCGGCGGACACAATAGCTCGGTCTGCCAGACGGAAGGAGAGCGACACATCAGGCGTTGCCTCGACGTAGACGATGTCGCTGTCCAGCGCCCTGTCCGAAGGGCTGCCTCTCCCGCCGGCCAGCCTCCGCCGCGGCCGGCGGCACGCGCCCCCGCCCCCGCCGCCCACCTGGGCGCACCTGCAGCCCGCAGCACCCGGGCGCCACGCACCTCGACAGCTGTTCCCACGCCGAAACCCCTCGTCCTGCGCGGTGCATCCAGGGGTGACGCGGCGCGCGCGGTGCTGGCCGCCGCGCCCGGACTGTGCTCCGGCAAGGTCAGAGGCAGAGGGGGAGGGTCTCCGCCGTCGGGTACAGCGCGCTCGCGCCATCATGACCCCCGGCGCAACAACAGCTGACAGTTCGACAGCCGGCCCCATGGCACCCCTGCGGCACAACTGTCAGCTCCCGGGGATAACGACGCCTGGAAGCGACTTCCACGTTACTTCCGCGAAATGCGTTTTCACACTGACTCTAGAAATGATCTCGACTGGGCTCCCGTCACGTCTCTTCCCTTCCATCTCCCCTCCCCATACCTCTCGCCCTTGATGATGTTCGCGAGGCTGTGCACCAATGCTTACCTGTGGCGGGACACGCGCGGCTGCCTGGCGCGGCTGGCACCCTGAGCCGGCTGGCCGGGCCGGGCTCTAGCCTGAGGCGCTCCGAGGGAACTGTTGCATGGCTCCGAAAAAAAAATCCTTCGGCGGGCAGGAAAGGGTGGTGTGGCGGTGGCGGCAGTGGTGCCGGGGACGATGATGATGTCGGTGGTGTTCTCGGCAGCGCTGTTTGGTATCCTGAGCGCTTGCGCCGACACACTCACAAACACACTCACTCACACGTAATGCTAGTTTGAGTCACAAACTAGAAGAGATTTGCACTAAAGGGCGCTGGAATGACGTCGTCGTCAATGAACACACTTGATAACAAACACCAACATCAACGCCAGAACAAAGCAACAACAACAACAACAATCACCCACTCGCTTCTGATTTCCTCGTGCGGTGAAGTTGGTTGTTCACAGACACACTGGGCACAACGCGACGCGAGCGCACTCGCACGCAGCGCGCGAGCGAGGCGGGACGAGACGCGTGACGACGGCAAGGCTCCGTCCTCGTGGGCCTCCCGGCGAGCAATGCGCGGAGTGGCGCGGCGTCGGCGCGGCGGGGACGGCGCGGCGGGCCGGGCCGAGCCGAGCCGAGCCGAGCGCGCGGATCGCGGCGGAACGGCGAGAGGGAGAGAGAGAAAGAGAGCGAGAGAGAGAGAGACCCCTCCCACCGCCCCACCACGCCG
>NW_026267222.1:378948-380634 GCF_000697945.3 Frankliniella occidentalis
GGAGGGCTAAAAAGGTTATAGCATCCCATTAGGTTAATAAGGTTTACAATTAAAGTTTACAGAAACCCCATGCACGGTATTGTTATCCTAGGGTGTAAATATCATCAGGTTCCAATGGAACTCCCATGGGTTTGCAAACCTTCTGTAGGACCATGATATTTGTACCGTCATCTCCCTCTCTCTGAACGTTGATTTTCACCCCTTTGGCCGCTCTGCCCGTGCTGCGGCGGCCTGTAGGTTTGTCAGTCCGGTCCCAGACCGCTCGCGGTGAGTGCCTGTGTGCGCTGGCCGCAAAAGGACACGAAACACGGCGTCCCGTCCGACATTCGAGAAGGAAAAGCTGTCGGGGGGCGGGGAGGGCGAAAGGGGAAAGGGGAAGGGGGCGTGGGTGGAGCAAGGAGGCAAAGCAAGAGAGAAAGAAGAAACGAGTCGAGCGAAAAATGATGACAAACGTGGCCATCGATCAATTGAAATAAGGAATTGATTGATAATCGGATAGGGGAAGCGCTCCACTGGGTCCGGACAGAAAAGTTTTCCCCGTAAATCTTTTCGCTATTCGGCGTGGCGCGGTGCGGCGGCGCGGGCTACAAAAGCTTGCCACCGCCGCAAGCAATCTCAAGCAGCCAGTACGAATGGCGCATTGTAAATCTTTCCCAAACTAATTTCGGTACACATTTTTGGCCAAAGTTATCAGAAAGTCCGGGCAAGCAGGGCAGGGCAGGGCGGGGCGGGGCCGCGACTGGTCGGACATCACCTCGTTTGCAAGCGGGCTCCGCCAGGATGAGAAACAGGGTCCAACGGTCCACAAGGATCAATTTTGGACTTTGGGGAAAAAACTGTAACGGTTCAATGTCAGCACACGGCAAAGAGACAAGTGATCGTTGAAGTCGAACGTAGTGCACAAAGACTCATCTTCACAGTGTGTTGCACTATCAGACATGTTTACTCAGCTTCTCCCACCCACAGCAATTTACATGACATTACTTGTCGCATTCCATTTGCAGACTTGTCGGCCAATGATCGACTATTGCGTGCTCTTCTGCGCTACAGATCGCGACTGCAAAATTCACTCGAGGAAGGGAAGGGGCACGTCGCGCCGGGCACGTCCGCGGCTGATGAGGACGTGCAGTCCCACCCACTCCACCATCGATCCCCCGCACATGCATAAACGCACCGGGCAGAGGGGGCCGCTGCTGCCGCTGCTGCTGCTGATGGCGCGCGCGGGAGGGCCGAGGGAAGCCCCGCAGCGGCCGG
Organism: Frankliniella occidentalis; assembly: GCF_000697945.3. Taxonomy (NCBI): domain Eukaryota; kingdom Metazoa; phylum Arthropoda; class Insecta; order Thysanoptera; family Thripidae; genus Frankliniella; species Frankliniella occidentalis. Next base: position 380,203 of record NW_026267222.1, read on the forward strand.
GGCACATCGAGACATTATTGCATCGTAGAGCGACAATGCTTCACGTGATAAAAGTATACATTATGCACAGACTCGCGTCATAGTCGATCAAAACCATACGTATAACTCTGTTGTAGTGATTATCATCTGTAGTACAAGAATGAGAATGGCAACATGTTAAAGACGATGGCTACCCAACTGAAAACTGGTAAGGCTGATTTTGGGGGTACTTTGTATCATACCCCTCAAAACCCGCCAGGGGTTTTTCAGCCACCAGATACCGAGCCTTTGTCGTGGTGACCGTTTGCGAATCCAGTCGCAGCTATAAGCAGCCCCCAGCCTTCCCCCCCATGTTTGTCGTCCGCCCTAGGCACGCAGACATGTTGGCTATCCTGACCGGCATGTTGACCACCCCGCGCGCGTCGCCCAGCAGCTCGCCGCCAATCCCGAAAA
>NW_026267222.1:380684-381300 GCF_000697945.3 Frankliniella occidentalis
AAAGCGAACCAAACGTGCACAGACTTATGTACTTGTCCCTGCAAAGTAAATGTGCGTGTCCCTGTAGAGTAAAGAGTCTCGTACCAAAGCATCTTAATCTATAAATAAAAATTACTTTCAATTGAATAACAGAATTATACGTTGCTTGAATTATATTTACCTTTTTGGAGTATTCTGCAAAATGACATTTACTTGTCCTAGACACAAAGGCACACACACACATGCGCGCACAAGAACTTCTGACGGGCGTGCGTCTTTTAAAGAAAAAGGCAAAGTGATCTACCTATTTTTCGACGGTATGTTTGCGCCATAGATGTAGGCAACCCGCAGTGGTCCGAATAGGTTGAGATGTGAAGTATTTCCCATTTTGTAAACAATGGGGACCATTAACAGCTCGAAAAGTAATAATTTAGCTAGTTTTTGAATTTTGCCCCTGCGGAGTATGCAACCCCCGTAGAGCGGTCCAGTCGCGGGGTAGAGGTGAGCACCACTTCTTAAAAGTGACCTATGGGTATGTACTACAAACCCTCCAAACCGTTTTGCTCTACTACAAAATGCAAAGTGAAATCGCTTATGTCCCGTACTAATTTGACTGCTACCCGTGGACACAATGCCT
>NW_026267222.1:381350-382052 GCF_000697945.3 Frankliniella occidentalis
CCCCCTCTCTCTCTCTTCCTCTTTCTCTCTCCCTCCCTCTCCCGCGCGGCGGCACGGTGCGGTGCGCGCTGCGGTGGATAGAGGCGGGCCTAACAATGAGAGACAAATGACAAATGAAATACGCAAATGAAGAATTGTGGTCGCCTCTGAATAGACGCGTAATCTGTCGGCGCTCGGCGCGGCCCGCACGGCCCCCGCGCGCCCAAGTGGCACGGAGTCCCTCGGCGTCCTGGAGCAGCGGGACAGGAGCAGGACGAAGTGCTCCAGTTGCGCGGCCGCGTGTTCGACATGAAGGGCGTGCTGCTGATAAAGCAGACAAGATGGCGCTCGACATGAGATCGATAGGAGAGGTTCACGAGTTCGACAGTTTTATAAAATACGTCTAACGAGCTGCAGCAGGCGCACCCTAGTTACGCTGCTCCCTTTCATGCATCTGTATAGGGGCAACAACCCTTGAAAAACAAAAGGTAGGACTTAATACCTTTCTATGGGTGTTAATTTTCGTTCCTTTGCAAATAAGGCACGAAAGTGTCCAAAGGCATTAAATTTTAACCCCTTTGTGAAGGCATTAAAACCCTTCCAGTCCCTACCTTTGTTTTTCCAGTGAAGAGGCCGCTTGTCGCGCCGTTTTGTTCCCTGGAGTGTCGGTGATGGTGTACGCGCTGATAGCGTTATACCGGCGATAAGGTCCGCGTCGATGAC
>NW_026267222.1:382102-382629 GCF_000697945.3 Frankliniella occidentalis
GGGCGGAGGGGGCGGCGGGGGCGGGTGCCCGGCCGTTTTATCATGGCCAGAGTAATACTTCCACGATATTGCATCCGAGACCTGCGCGAGCGAGACTGCGGGGCGGCGGCGGCCGGGGGGCCGGGTAATAACAGAACGGCCAGAAAGACTAGATGAATTGCGTTCGAGAGAGACACCTGAGCTGCCATGAATGGGACGAGAGAGACGGGCACTGCCTGCGGCCCGCGGCGGGGCGGGGCGGGCAGAGCGGTCGGAATTAGGAGTAGCAGCGGCCCGCCCCGCCCCGCCCCGGCCGCACGCTTATATAAGTTGGCGAGCGGGCGGCCCACCCCGGCGCGGGGGATGGTTGCTTGGTTGGTTGGGGCCGTCCCGTGTTTAATTACGCCTTTGTCTCTCCCCGGGACCGGGCAAGGCCGTCTGATCGAAAAGTAAACTGGAAAAGCGCTGGCCAGTGGCGGAGCCGGATGGGGCGGCGGGGCTCCAAGAATGAGAGAGGGAGAGAGGGAGAGAGGGAGAGAGGGAGAGAG
>NW_026267222.1:387654-388206 GCF_000697945.3 Frankliniella occidentalis
ATCCCCCCCGCTTCATCATCTTGTCGTTGAGCCCCCTTTTGTTCAGCGAGCACACTGCATATGTGCTGCGCCTTCCTCATTCAATTATTCCGTATTCATTCATTCAATCATTCATTCATATCGGGACGCTCCATTCATACCTGCTCGATTAGTGTGTCCCGCGCCGCCGCTGCGTTACGCGTTCCGTTGGAGCGCGGGAGAGCGGGGGGAAGGGAGAGCGGGGAAGGGGGACGAAGAGAGACGATTAGACGACTTCACCTCGTCGTTGTCCACACACTACAGCACTCGTTCGCTGGCTAACCGTCTCTCCTGCTCCGCGAGTCCGAGTAATACGTCGTGGTTCGTCGTCGGAACGCTAGACGAGCATATATAGCAAAGACCCGAAGCAAAACGCCGAAGGCGGCGCGCCGAACGAGAGCCGAGCGCCGCGGTGGCGCCAGCGGGAATCGAAGTAGGCACCAAAACAAACTCGCGCGGGGTTGCTTCGGTTCCTCCCTGGCTGCAGACGGCCCGGCCCGGCCCAGCCGTCTGCCCTACCCTCCCTTCCGGTGG
>NW_026267222.1:388256-389857 GCF_000697945.3 Frankliniella occidentalis
ATCTCAGGAAATTAAATTATTTGCAGTGTGATCGATAGTTCACCTATTTCCCCATTTAGGGCTTCAAGGCCCTCTCGGATTGACAAGCGAAACGATTTCCGAGGGGGCAGGGGGGCGCCGCTTGCTTCCGAGCGTTCAAAAGGAGTACGAGAGGAAAGTGTGCATGAGAGAGGGGGAGCGAGATTTGCAGTACCAAACGCAGCCCGGACCGGCGGGCCGACGCGGGGCCCCGATCAGAGGTTGTTGTTGATTGATTGTTTCCGATCTCGCTGACGTTCCGCTACCCTCCGCGGCCCCCAACACCCCTTCCACTTCCGCCCTCTCCCCCTTTCTGTCTGTCCGCTCGCCCCCAATAAGTTGGATCGCAATCTGATGCGCGAGGCAAGGTCGCTTAGTTCAGGACCCATACACCCTCGCCAGAAAAACAAGCAGTTTTGAAGACAAAATCGACTTTGCCACTCTATTTCATGCTCGTGATGCTCGAGAGCGTAAAACGTCTATTTGTTTCCTCAAAATTCATCAGGGCAGATAAAATTTACTTCCTTAAAACTAGTACTTTACTGGAAACCCAATTTTAGGAATGTCACTTCACTCACTTCACTTGTTCCTCTGTTGACGCCCTAAAAGTGCAAATAGGCACTGGAAATACTAAAAATATCACCCTTGTGAAGAGCAGTAACACCTACAGTACGAGAGGCACTACTAGCACTATTTTATTGACGCCTTAAAAAAAGGATTAACGGCACCTTTGTATTTCTAGTGTTGTAGAAGGTCTCAAGGAAAAGGGTGCATAGCGGAGTCACTTGCCAGGCCTGCCAGGCAGTCGGCACCCCTATAGCATCCTCTAGCGCATGCACGGGCCACAGGAGGGCTTGGCGGGGGCGCGGGGCGCGGGGCGCGGGGGCCACGGCGGGACCAGGGCCAACGTCGCCCCCTCCCTCCTAACTCCCCTTTGCGATAACGAGTCGTGATTGTGAGTAGTGAAGCGGAGGTGACGAGATGATCACACTGCCTTTCCTCCCCTCTGTACCGACACACACACACACACACACACACACACACACACACACACACGGGGCATAACGCTGGAAAAGGGGGAGGGGGGAGAGGTCGAGGGGGTGAAAAAGCAGGCAGTGGCATCGCGAGGAGCATAGGTCAATGGGGTCGGGCTGAACTAGGCGGAGGGTATACGAACAGGTCAGGAAAATTGTTTACTTGCATCACGAGGTTTTCAAAAATAAACTGACAAGCACTACACCAGTTTCAAACTATGAGCGTTCGCCTCAAAAACTGACTTTAATGGCCCTGTGTAGTGTAGAGTGTTGTTATATTCAAGCAACGATTGAAGCCGGCATAATACGCAATATTATTTAAGTGACCCCAGTGACCCATGGGCAACGCGGGGTGCCCCCCCCCTTCCCCCCTTCCTATCGCTCTATCTGCTCCTGCCCTACACACACACGCACACACACACACACACAATGAATGGGCCTAAAGGGAGTGCCCGCTCGCCCATTTAGCTCGCAATAATAGCGAATCAGTCGGCATTCAGCCGGTCGCGCTCGCGGGTTGTTGAAAAGGAGGGGGAAGGGAGCCGGAGG
>NW_026267222.1:389907-390545 GCF_000697945.3 Frankliniella occidentalis
CCCCCTCGGGCTGCACTCACACTCACTCCCTCTCATTCTAATGAGCGGCCGCTCCACAGAATGCGAGCTCATTAACTAAATTATATGCAAACTACAGCTGCAGCGGTACACTTCCTGGAAGGCTGGCGCGGCAACAGCTAATATACGCTATGAAATTGAAGGTGTTAATTAGGAGGTGCCTGCGCCCTGCTGCCCCTTGCGTACGCCACCTGCCCGGCCTCTGCTACTGGAGCTGGAGAGGACATCAAGGACCCGGCCATGGACCGCTGGATGCTGCCGCCGCGGCTCCTGGATGCCTCCAGCCAGAGGGGAGCGGTGAGCGGTGCCTGTGCCCTGCCCCTCGCGCACGCCACCCGCCGGCCAGGAGTCTGCCACTGGAAGCTGGAGAGACATCAAGGACCTGGCCATGGGGACCGCACGCTGGATGCTGCCGCTGCGACTCCTGGATGCTCCGGAGAGGAAATCGCGCCGCTTTTCCAAGAAAAGGGATACACTGGGTGACCGGGACCCAGGCAGGGACCGAATATAAGGCTATTGTGACTAGGTCTAACGATGGGCCACGCAATTTAGTACGGGACATAAGCGACGAAAAACGGCCAAAGTTTGCATTTTGTAGTAGAGCAAAACGGTTTGGAGGG
>NW_026267222.1:390924-391532 GCF_000697945.3 Frankliniella occidentalis
GGGGGGGGGGCGTTCGTTATACAGAGCGCGCCAAACATTTAAAATGAGCCGCGCTTGTGTCGCGGATAAGACCCGCGCCGCGAATGTTCCTCGCCTCCATCCCTTCCTCCCCGCAAACTGCGCGGTGGCTCGGCCGTTCAAACATTCCCGCCGCCGCTGCTGCGGGGAGGACTAGAGACGCTCTGTTGTTGTTGTTGCGTTTCATTTGTTTACTGCAGCTGTACGAAGAGGATGCCAGGCGAATGCCACGCGGGGCGGGGGGCCGCTCAGGTCCGGGACGGCGAATCTCTCTCCTCTTTTAGCCGCGTTTAGCGCGACTTATTCCGCCGCGATAAATTAGGTAGGAAGGAATTTAATTACTCAGCAGTTGGCGGCGCTTGCTGCGCGGAGCGTGGCGTGGCGGGGCGTGGCGTGGCGGGGCGTGGCAGGGCGGGGCCCAGCGCTAGTGTGGCGCAGCCACTGAGCGTGTATACCTCCTATACCGTATACACGAACTCTACCACAAGTGTCACTTTATTAAAAGTGCGGCGTCTGAGTTTTCCGTATTATGCGCTCTTCCTCGGAGAGGCGGTGGGGCGTCTTGTGCGTGGCTCGCTCCCCCCCCCCCT
>NW_026267222.1:392058-392394 GCF_000697945.3 Frankliniella occidentalis
GATGTTACTATGCTTGGAAACCCTTGTTGAAAGAAATGTTTCAGACACATCGTAGTCCTTTCCAGCGGAAGCTGTGATTTAATTAAACCTAAGCTCAAGCTCCGAAGAAATAGAAACAAAAGAAAAGCCGAAAATTAGAAAAGAAAAGCTGATAGCACGGCAGGGCGTAAATATTAAAAGATTACTGGGCGCGTCACTTTTTGAAAATTTGTGGCTCACCTTCCGCGGTTGTGGTTGGGTTCGTTCGTGTTCCTCCTCTTCTCCCCCTTCATCACTTAACCCTTCACCCCTTACGCCCCGGTGTGGCGCCCGGGCCGTTCTCCGCCTCACCCTCCC
>NW_026267222.1:393355-397667 GCF_000697945.3 Frankliniella occidentalis
CCTCTCCATTAGATTACACCCCCCTCTTCCCCGCTCCCCTCCCCCTCACCTACCGGACACCAGCAGCGGCAGAGCGCAGTGGAGCAGACGGCTAAACAGGTTGCCCCTTGCAAGTCTCCTTACAATTAGCATACTTTTACCTGTGTCTCTCACTCCCTCCCCCCTCTTCACTGGCTGTCTTCCTACACATACACTAACTAGACCATATCTTCGATAAAGTACTACAGATAACTAGATATTACATAACGCGCAAAGGAGTATAGTGGTAACCGATAAAATGCCCCCTGTTTCTTAATATTTTTTCATAGACTGATTCTCCCAAACTTTTCATTAAGACTCTCTAAAAGAAGGAATTGCTTATGATGCTGTACCCATGTTTATATCATTCAAAAAACTGCATTTATCAAAAGCCTGCCTGGTATCAAGTGTAAAAAGACAATTTTTTTTACTGTGACATAAAGCCTTCAGGCATTTATAAAATTTATTGGGAGTACCGACGATTTGGAACGAAGATAACTGGAAAAATGCAAGAGTTAGACAAAATTCATACACATGTATCTGTATCTCATTTAAAAAAACGAGAGGTAAATTACCACATATATTTTGAGACTTCTTCAAGATTTGAGGTGTTAATTTTCATCATAGTTTTCCCTTAGCCTTAAAGATTAGACTTTTTATACCGTGTGGGTAGATTTTCATTTTCCTTAGAAAACTGAGTATCTTTGTTAAAATTTTACATATTTGAATTGCAATTTTGCCAGGTGCCAAAAGGGCACGGCACAGCGGTATCCAAAGGTCCCCGCAGAGCGGCGCAGAGTCCGTAGAGTCCAGCCAATCAAATCCTGCAATTAGCGACGTGATCCTCGACTGTGTTCAAAATGCTAATCCAAGCCAATAGTTGGCTACACCGCCAATCAAATGAAACGGTACCGCTGTGAGATGCTGATCGCGGATAACTAATACACTCACAGAGCACACCGACAAGCCTCCCAAAGGGCGGCGCGTCATCAACTTGATGAGATGTTTTTCTGAGGATGAATCCGATTTCCCACTGGAGGCCCGGGCACACAGGACACAATTGAAAGGTGCATTTCGCAATGAGAGGCAGCCAGAAAAGACCTTAGTCAATGCACTGGTGGGGAGGGGGAGGGGGGAGCTCTCTCTGAGGCTAGCCACTCCATAGCTCCATAGTATGAGATCCGCACAAGACCCAAGCATACAAAAAAGGAGAGCCCGAATGAAGTATTAGCGAGTGCAGCAGTACTGCTGGGCCTGGCCTGGGCTCTGCTTGCTCATTGCCGCGAAAATTGAAGACTGCGCTACGCGTTGCTAATTGTTGGCTCGCGTCCCTACTCTTGTCAGGGGGGAAGGGACAAGGTGGGGGAGTACTCGCGCACACGGCCCTCACCTGTGACGTCAGACGCGCGGTTTTGGCAAAGTACGAGATGGGAGGAGGGAGGGGAGGGAAGCTTGTAGCGTCACTCTCGGCCCCGCCCCACCCCGCCCCACCCCGCCCCGCCACGCCCCACACCGCGGCCAGTTAGCTAATTGGACGGCCTACTCCGACGCGTGCATGGCGCGGGGCAGCCCGTCTGCCATTGAAAAACACAGCGCCAAAGAGAAGAGGACCAATTTTACGCTTTTCGCGGTACTTTTTATGTGCAACAATTTTTTTGTGAAAATGAAAAAAAATGCAGGAAAAACTTTTGGACCGAGAAAGTCAACTTCCGCATCCTTCGCCCTCTCATCAGTTTGAACCTTGAACGAAACGACATGGCATATTGCGCATTGCTCTAAACAAAACTTACGACTATAAGCCGTTTACTTAATCACCGTGAACGGCGTATGCACTGGAGGATCGTACTTTTGAACTGTCAGAACGTTTATGAGCTGCTGCACTAATTAAATTATTTAAACGGTGCGAATACATACAGTTGAACGGCGCGCAGATTGGCGAAGGGGTCATTCGCAGCTCTCTTTCATTGCGGGGCGACTTTACAGCGACGCCTAATGTCTCCTGTAATGAAGTGATGTCAGTGCCAATTTATGACGGGTTTTCCGAGCGCGTCGGGGCCGCAGAACGCAAGCCAAAGACATCTAGGAACCCTGCCTCGACGTCAAAGACGCGACGACTACCATGCATGGTTGCCACAATTATTTATTTCCATTTTCTCTGAGTTTTCCCTGATTTCCAAACGTAATACGAATAAACTCTAACTGAACGAAACAATTATATTTAATCATCGAACCCAGATGAAGCCCATTTGGTCCTATCTTTCGCTGGTCAATAAGCGAATAAATTAGGTTTTTCTTTGTATCGTTCCGCAGGGACGCTCCTAGGGCTTTAGGGCTAGCATTTGGAGTGGCATTTCGCAGACAACTGACGTGAATTGGAGGTTTTCGACTAGTCGTAAACGCGATCAAATCTCAATCTCGATACACTCCTTGTGATGCAACACGGTCCCGAGCCGGGGAAGTACGCGAACGAAACTGCTCCGCGGCCAGAGGCTTACGGTCGTGAATGAAGCTGTTCATAATTTCACGTTGTTAAGTCGTCCTCGCATCAGATAGGCGCACCCGGGTCCTGCTGCCACCACCGGGTACCTCCAACTGCGCGGGCGCTGGCCGACACTTACGGGGGTACTGCCCAACGCGCCCAACACCTCCACCCCGCGGCCCGCGAGCGCCCTGTCCCCCGGCCCCGGGCCGCCAGCCACGGCCCGCCAGATAAACGGGTGTCACAGCCTTGGAGTAATTCCAACTTTGGAGTTTTACGACGTTTCGTAGAGGGCGCTGGGCTTTTTGGGCCTGCAGGTCTGACGTTTACAACGTGCGACGGCCAATTAGTACAGGACGGTGAAATAGCAAAACACGGCTCCGGAGAAAATCAAACAGACGGGCAGAGGGGAAGTTGTTGATGTGCGCCGGGGCGCGATGTGCGACGTACCTCCGCGTTACATTATATTTACATTTTTTTGTGCCCCTTATTTTGTTTTACTTATTTTTGTAGGGCTCCGGACAGCGTCCACGTCGTTAACCAAATTGGCGCGAGCGATTTCCATTTCTCCGAAGAGGAGAGGAGCTCTCGACAGGCACGAGGACACTGACCTTGGTGCGTTTATCACCGCCAGGATACAGTTGTTCTGCCCTTAGAAAAGAGGCCGGCGGGTTATAAAATCCCGGAGAACGAAACCGAAGGGGGGGGGGGGTGATCTGATGGGCGTGGCTGGCGCTGGGGATAAGAGGTGCAGGAGCTAGAGGGAGACCGGTGACACGTTTTTCTCGTCCGTCGCCACCATAAATCGCACTTCATTAAAACACATGTTGGTCGGTGGCGACATCTGTCATCGGGAAACACACTCGGCGCCGCAGCATCGGCAGCATAGAGTGCTGATGCAGACATACTCTGCCATATTTACATCCGCCAAAAAATCCGGATAGCCAGAGAGCAGAGAAAAGAGTGCCCCAGGGAGAGGGTGGGGGGCTGAGGTACGTGCATCTAGATATGAAAAGCAGAAAGTGGGAGAGAAAAAGAGGACGAACACTGAAAATTACTTTACGTAACATTGTACAAAATGTTCGTAGTTACGTTCACGTTCACGTTCCCCTCCGGGGAAAAAATAGCTGACGTGGTGCCGCGTTTAACTGAGAATAGCTGTCGAGAAGCTGCGGCGTAACTCGGCTTTTATCGAGAAGTGGATGAATTTAGGGCGCAGAGAGAAGCACAATTTTTCAGCTATTCTTTAGGAATGTCAGCTCATATCATATGTCCGTTGAAGTCAGCTGTTAATCACTTCTAAATGGAGCTGACTGAAAGCTGAGTCTCGAATCACCTAGAATCAGTCGATTGGAAAAGGAAACTTGGAAAACTGGACACTGGAACACAAAGGTGCTTAGTATAATTACAAATCCGTGTAAATGGTTAGCATATTAATGCCTTTGTAAAGGCACTACAAACGTCGAAAAAACAGCAAAACAGGAATAATGAGCGCAACAAAACTTATATTATATCAACTGATTTTCAGTGGATAGAGAGAGGGGGCGGAGGGGGCTCAGGCAAAGCGATACGGTCGAGTAGGAAGAGGACGGCGACGAGGATAGGGCGTCCAGGACGGGGAAGTGTTGGGCGGCGACACCGCGCGGATGAGGTGGGGGCGTGCTGTGATAGCGGCGGTGATGGCGATGCCCGGCTGCGGATTCACACAAAGACGCGGCCCGGGCCCGCGCCACGCCACGGCCGCGACAGACGCTCTGTAATGAGGCGTGCGGAACGACGCGGAGCGCGAGAGGGGAGAAGGGAAAGGGGGGGGGG
>NW_026267222.1:398572-399760 GCF_000697945.3 Frankliniella occidentalis
ACAGGACAGTATCCCCCAGCGCAAGGCGTTCGGGGGTAGGCAACCCGCAGCTCAGCGCTGTTCTACAGGCCGGTATCCCTCAGCGCAAGGCGCCCGAGGTAGGCAACGCGCTGCGCAGCGCTGCCTAACAGACCGGTATCCCACGAGCGCAAGGCGTTCAAGTAGTGTAGGCAACCCACCGCGCACCACTGTTCGGTAACCGCGGCATCCGCGGTGGTAGACAAGTCACTACGTAGCGCTCAGTATAAAAAATATATTGTGATTCCCCACCATGTGCTGTGAACCCAACACTTTGAAGTTATTCCGAAATCGAGTGCATTGTGGCTTTTTAAATTGAAATAGAGTCGGCAGTTTTCGATGATAGAGAACGGTTTTAAAGAACAAATTCTTCGTGAATGTCCTAACTTTTTTTTGGCCAGCTCTGTACTACAGGCAGCGGTATATCCCGTCGCTCGGCCTCCTCGAACCATAAGACTTTTGTAAATTTGCAATTATTCTGTTTTCCTTAAAAATTGAATTTCTGGCATGCCACAGAAGTTTCACCCTCAGCTTGGGGCACTGGGTTGTCCTCCAACCCCGAAGGACTCCCCTTCCTCACCCCGCTAGGGCGGATCCTCAGCTGCCTGCACGATTTAAACGCCAAACTGACTTCGACCCCTCGCCTCGCCCTTGTTGTCGTTCGTCCCGAGTGTAGTCCGACCCGTCTGTAAATCTGCGACCAGCCAGCGCCAGACTCCGCAGCATGGCTCCAAAGGCACAGATGAGTTCAGCTGCTCTGCCTTCAGTTATTTACTCAGCCCGGCGGTACGAAAATTCAATCCTGCAACACCACTAATTTCCAGGCGGAAACTACCCCATTTCCCCGCACTAAAGCTCCGCACGCGTCCCGTTTGCCGCCGCCCCGCGTGGCGCGCGCCACCCTTGGGCCAAAACCGGCCGAACGGCCAAAACATCACGCAAGTACACAGCCATCTAACAACAACAACAACAACATCAACAACAACAACAACAACAACAACACCTTGATTAGGCTGCTGGTTAATTAATAAACCCATTCCAACCTCCCCCGCAACCTACCCCGCCCGCCCTACAATAACCCTTTCGCCCGGCGCCTCGCCCCAACTCGTGTCTGTGGATGTGGTGTGTGTGAGAGAGAGGGAGGGAGGGAGAGGGGTGCGTGTGTGAGAG
>NW_026267222.1:400655-404057 GCF_000697945.3 Frankliniella occidentalis
ACATAGCCGGACGGGTGATGAGTTCTGCTTTGCGCGTGATTTGGTCAGTGTGGTAGAGGGGAAAAGGAGGAGCAAGGGGGTCGGTTGGGGAGGGGCCACACACACACACACATACACACATAGAGCTACGCCCCGCCACGATCCGATGCGAAGTAATTTACCGGAGCCCCCGCGAGAGCGGAATGCTTCAATTGGGGAGCCGCCGCCGCGACAGCGGCGCCGGGTGGAGGTGTGGCGGCAATATCGGTAGGAGCTTCGGAGCTTCACCGGACAAGCTCATATTAGGGGAGGTCGAAATTGCAAAGGTGGAGCAGACTATTGGTGGAATTTCAAAGGCGTCCTGACACTGTAAATATAAGCCGGAAAAATCTGTCCGAATAGTTCAGGAACATGATTTTCCAACACTTTGATGAATGAAACGAATCCAGTCCTTTTTGACATTTCCGAACAATTTGGAAACAATAAACTTACCATTTTTTTAAATAAAAACTAGGTTTAGTGACAGCAAAAATGACAATTTGTTTTAAAAAAATGTTGGTCGAAGGTTAATGAGAATTTCCAAAAAAGTTTGGAACTTTCCAAACAGTTTAAAAATTATGTTTCCGAACTGTTCGCTGTTCGGGGTGCAAATTCTCCAGTAATTGTTTGGAAATATCTAACAAAACTTCCTACAGTGCAGTATGAAAGGGGAACTTGCGGGCACTCACGGTTTACTGGTAAAACAAGTGTGCGTTTGGTGAACGTCTGAATTTAGCACACTTGAACACACACAGTCCCATGCTATCAGTGGGAGTCATATGGTGTGCAGCTGCTTCACTTTTCGATGACGAAAGTTTGCACACCAATTGACGTATTGACTAGTTCGACACTGTCTAAATTTTGCACACTTGAACTCACACACCAATACCACCAAAATTAAACACTTGTTCTCCAGACAACGAAGTGGCATGCATCTACAGCAAGTGTGCCTTTTCGGTACAACCTATAATCATGTCATTGAAGCACTTGAAAGGGACCTGGCGCGACTCCTCACCTCAGCCTCGCCTCGTATCTAGTTTGTTCGTGTTTAAATTATATGTCATCTGCTAAAGAATAAATCAGGTGCGTTGACGCTGACTGCCAGACACACGGCCGGACGGGGGTGCACGTAGCTGCAAGCAGGGGTCAAGCGGAGCGGGGCAGGTTGCGGCGTGGCGTGGGGTGGCGGGCGGGGTGGCGCGCCAGGTCTTCGGCTCGCAAAGCATACACAGAGCGCTTCCCTTGTTAGCACCTTGCTGATTAGGTGGGGGTGGCGTTGAAGGGGAGAGGGGGGAGGGATAGGAAGGGGGAGAGCAGCAGACTTCATCCGATTGAGTCGTACACCATCGCCCTCCCCTCAATTCTCTATCTCTCTCCCCCTCTCTGTCTCGCCCGCACATTCCCCCTTTTCTCTCTGCATTAAAACGCACCGTTAGTTCGAACCCCCCTATGTTTTATAACGCGCGGGAGAGAGGTGAGGGGGGAGCCCTCATTTAGTGGCGCTCCCCGCTGCAAACAGCGCGCGCGGCGGAGTACACCAAGGACACACCGAGACGCACCAACAAACCGCGAGCATACATCGAATCAGGAGCGCCGCGCCGCGCCACGCCGCCTACTCGATAATTGGTGTGTGTGTGTGTGTGCCGGGCTGCAGACCGGGCGCTAGGAGAGGAGCAGCCGGAGTCAAGTGAAATGCTGCACATGCAACATGTATCAGAGATGAATGAACGAGTCATGAGTATCAACCCCAAAATAATTTCTCACCAGTAAATGTCTTGCAGCCTTGTGCCTGTATCGGTGTTGGGTAGTTCTCTCCTTTATTGCTGCTCAACAGTTCTTTAACTTCAACATCAACAGATGCTTCAACATATTATGTTTATAATTTTGGGTCGGCAATGAAGCGCATTTTTGGCAATGACCCATTTCCAAACGGAGTTCATTGCCAAAATGTGTATACATAAGCATGTACACACTTACTTCGTCATACGTGTAGGTACTGCATATGATAGGGAAAATATAATAGGGAAAATGGTTTCTGTGATTAAAGGATATTCCGTTGAGAAATATATTCATGTATGAAATTTAGGTGGATATTCCACGGAATTTTCATCGTAATCAACAGTTATTATTAACGTAAGTTCCCATCGGTGAGTATCAATGTAAATTGCGGCGATACGTCCTGTTGCACTGCATCTTGAAGTAAAATTTAACGTAGCTTGCTTACAAACAGCAGGTTCGTAAAGCAAACAAAACCTTTGTAGCTTACTTAGGATTTTGAAACGTTCTATTACGGACCAATTCTTCGTAGGCTTACGAACAAGTTCGTAATGCAAACCGATTGTTCGTAAGAACCTTCCTCGCCTTACAAACTATTGCTTCGCTATGCAAACAATTTCTTTGCTTAGAGAAGAGACATTGTTCGTAACGTTGCAAAGCATCTAGTTCATCGTAACCATTATAAAATGTAAGCTTTTAATTTTAACAGTGCATACCAAGAACTAATTGTGTGCAAAAACTGTCCAGGGCGGTTGAGCTATCTTTTTTTTTTTTCAGAGCCGGATTCAGCATTTTTCTTCAACCTGAGGTGCTGCGGCCGGGCTGCACCCTGCAACGCGAGGCCACACCGCCGCCACCACAGCCGGCCACACCAAAGGTTTCAATCTGCCTGGTCCGTGTTCGTACTGTTCCAATAGAATGGTAAATTGACCGGGGTGGGTGGTAGGGGTGGGTGCGAGGAAGAGGAGGGGGAGGGACGGTCATTTCAGATGAAGGGCGATGCGTGTGCGGGCGGCCGCCGCGCATCCATCGCCTGCAGGCGCGCGGGGGTGCTGGCGGCCGGTGCTGGCGGCCTTTGGCGGGGTTGGAAAAGTAGCAGCAGGGGGAGAAAAAAAAACAAACTTATTCTGATTCACACTGCGCGGACCAGATCCAAGCTGCGCGCCGGCCGACCGAAAAACAATGCCTGAACTGGAAGCTCGCGAAACCGGACCTTGTGGAAGACGGACCGCCTCAGAGTGATAACTCCGCTAGAAAACGGTACATAACAATCGTGATCGTCCCTTACGGATAGCAGAATGTTCAAATAGACTGGTTTTGGCAGATGACTCTCTTATAGGTTATCAGCTCGTTGCGCTTTTGGAGCCCCCTCCCCTCCAGTGCGAGTAAAGCCACGCCGCCACGTCGCGCCACCCCCAGGCCTTTCCCACAGGACCGCCAGCGGGCAGCGCTGCGACGGTAAATACCGTGTTAATTGGAAATCAGTAGCGGCCTGATTTTAATCAGGTACCTGCTCGGCGCTTTAATGAGGTGTACGCCAAGCAAATGTGTGGCTTGAAGAATGCCGATGCCAAACGGGCCTCCTCCTCCTCTCCCCTTCACCCCCCC
>NW_026267222.1:408322-410320 GCF_000697945.3 Frankliniella occidentalis
TCGCGCGGGAAACGGGGGGAATGGGGGAAGGGGTCCCATCAGCAAACAAAGCAGGGGACTTAGTGAGAAAGGGAGAGAAAGGTAAGGGAGATCAGGGCGCCCTCTGTGCCGATGGAACAAGATTGTAGAAATAATCCTACTTGTGGTACAGGATCTTACTTGTAGCAACATTTCAATAATTCGGCCCAAACTCTTGGGTGAACGAAAATAACTACCAATCACTAAATGAAGAACTCGTTATATCCAACTTGTGAAACAACATTGAAGGTTTTGCGCAAAAAATTTCCATGAAGCGTGTCGTAAAATTACACAATTGAAAATTGAAAAATTACAAACATTACTTATCGACTTGGATTCATCAAAGAGGAAAACTACTGTGCTGTCGTGAATTTACAATTATATTTTGTAAATTTACGAATATACTTACAGTAAATATTTTCAAACATGCTAGTTCAAACATTTGAGAAAATCTTATCTTGCGATAAAAGCGACAACATGCTATCAAAATGGCGATATGTGGATCAGGAACAGAGAGAAACAAGCGTTCCTAGGATGCGGGGTAGGGTACGGGGTGGCGGTGGTGGCGAAGGGGGTCGCGACTCGCGAGTCGGCTGGAGGGTCACGAAGGACGAACAGGATGAAGAGAATCGACGGCGCGGGGTCGGGAGGGACACGAAGGGCGGCGGGGGACTTGTTCAGTGCGTGTCCCCAACTATTAATGGCCCCAGCCCGGCCTCCCGGCGGCAAATTCAAAACAACAAACTTCCTCCGCAGGTGCACGCTAATAAAGCTAATACCAGAAGCAGTGGAGAGCAGGAGAGGGAAACAGAGCAGAGAGAGGGGGGAGGGGCTATAGCCCAGCTCCCTCATCTCCGCCGAGCTCAAGCACACAATCTTGGCTGCGCCACGCAAAGCCATGACCAGGTGACTCCTGGACAGATGACGTATACAGCTACAGCTGCTGGGCGGGCCAACCGCAGCGCGGCTAGCGGAAAATATAGACATAAAGGGAACGCGGGGAAAAAAAGATAAGAAGAAGAAGAAGCAAAGGGAAGAGAGGAAAGGGGGCCCTGACGGTTTTGGTGGTGGCGCTGTGGGTCGCATTCGTCACATTCCACGTCTAATTGAATGGCTTGGATAGCATCGCGTCCTCCTGCGCGCGCCTCTGTGTGTGCGCGTGCGTGTGTGTGTGTGTGTGTGTGTGTGTGTCCGTCTGTCCTTTCATGTGTAGAGACGCGCCATTTCCACTGATTGCTTCAAACAGGAGTGCTGCGAGTCTTGCCCCCTAACCTAAACTGCCCGCTCCCAATCTCTCACCCTCTCCATCTCGCTTCCTCCTTCAGAGGACCATGGCACCTCTTCTTGTCCAGGACCGCACGTCTGGTTAGGAAGAAAAAAAAAACGACATCTAGACTAGAAAAAGACATCAAAGCACTCCTTCTGAATTACGAAGGAAATCGAAGCATCGTAAGACACAGCAAACTCTGATTGTAACTACCCAGCATCGATTTTTAACCGTAGATGCTTCCGGTTTCTTCGCACGCTTCCTAGAACTTAGGCTAAGATCCTCTCGGTTCCTTTGTGTGTTATGAAGCAATCGTTTTTGTAAACTTCCTGCAGAGCGATAGTACGAGAGCGTTAACACTAATACACGTCTCTTTCTGCACGTGCACCGCCGGCCGCCAGAGGGCGCTGCTGTCGCTGGCTGGACATTGACTGATGGCACCCAGGTCGCCCGGTAATGAGCTGAAGCAGTGCGCTGCGCTGGCCCGGACCGACATGTCTCATTGAGGCCTCGCCGCCACGCCGTGCACGGCGCGCCAGGAAAATCGATGTTTGAAAGCGCCCGTCCGGTTTGCCTATTTCAGCTGCTGCTGCAGAGAGAGAGAGAGAGAGAGAGAGAGAGAGAGAGAGAGATAGAGAGAGAGAGAGAGAGAGACTTGAGTGACCGAGAGTAGTAGAAAAGGCCACGGCACGATCCTGATCCTGGATATACCG
>NW_026267222.1:410370-412407 GCF_000697945.3 Frankliniella occidentalis
CCCCCTTCCGCCAACCGTCCACGACCATACCGGCATCATCTCTCTGGAACCGGGCAGCAGAGTAAACAAGGGCGGTAAGAACAAGTCGGCCGATGTGTATGGCAACGCCTGTTGGAAGATTGGAATTCGTAAAACCGACCCTCACTCCGCTTCCCCTCGGCTCGGCGGGGCAAGGGGAGGGCGGCGATAGGTGAGCTATGTAGCAGATATTGCTCGCGGACCGACCCCCAGCCCCACCCCCCTCCTCCCCCTTTCCTCTGACCCCCACCCTCACATGCATTCACACCAAACGGCAGAAAGGAGCAAAAGTGGGGTGAGGGTAAGGGATGGAGAGTGGAGATTGGCAGGGGGCTCTAAGGTGTGAAACTAGCATGTATGCAGCGCAGAATAAAGATCTCATGTTGTTTTATGAGTTCAGCAAGAGAATGCCATGCACACGTAAATGTCATACGTTTTAAGGGGTTATGGGTACATTTAAAACACAGAAACATCCTAGAGAATAAGTGAAGATCCTTCCACCCGGGTTTCATTTTGTACATACTGTTCGGACAGTCAACTCAGGCCGCGCGTTTGGATTCTAGAAAAAAACTCATCGAGTGTAGGAGAAAAGGGGCGTAAATGTGGAGGAGGAAAAGGAAACGTGGGAGGGAACGGCGTGTAGGAGAAAGGGAGGGACAGGGAGCGGGATCGTGCAGCCCGCTGCTAGATGAAGCGAGAGGCCCAGACACATGTCGTGCCGACAGCCCCAAATTGAAAACAATCCCCTCCCCCGCCTGATTGATCGAATGATGTGATTGATAGATTGATACATTCGTCAATTGGTTGATATTGTTTTGATTTGCTGATGGATGGGATTTCAAGCGACCGAAGGCGCGTCATAAAGTTGGGAAGTATGTCGGACATCGGCTGGGTTAGCGTTGCGATTGTAAACCAAAGGGCGGCGTATTTGCGTTCTTTTGTGGCGACACATTGGAAAGGAATAGCTGTGAATTGGGACCCTTTTGTTGGCGACACTCGGCAACACATGGCGTGCCACCTTTTGGGCGACAATTTTGTCGCCAATCTCCGCGCGTGACCTAAACGGTGATACATTTCTTCCTCTGTTGGTCACACATGGAGCTTTTGATGGCAAGATTGTCGCCGAAAAAAAGTCACACGTCATGTGTCACCTTCACAATTACAGTGTTGTCAGGGCTTTGCTCCTCTACAGAGAGAACTGGAGGGGAAAAGGGCACAATCCCACCGTTAAAGGCTTACACTGAATTTCAGCGTAATTTACAGCGAACCCTGCAGCGCTGTAAGTTACGGTGAACATCAATCATAAGCTACAGTTAATGTCACAGTACTGTAGCTTTACCTTGAATTCGCCGTAAGCTTTTATCATAGTGCACACTGCGTGTTATGGATTCGGTTAAAAGGAGGCAAATGGGTACAGACGGGTTATGGGCAGGGGCGAGAAGGGTGGGTACGGGTCGGGGCGGTCTACAGGGATAAATGTCGGATTCGTGTGGAAAACCACGCGGAGGAAAAACGGATTGGAAATTAGCGAACGGCAAACGTGAGGCAAGATAAATATTTGAGTAGGGGTACGCACAGCAATACAAGAGCCTCGCTAGGGGATTCCTCAAACACATGTGTATTGACGAAAAATTAGTTAGATGGAAAACTGCGGGGAGTGTGTTCGGTAAACAAGGGAATCGACGCGCGCGCCGAGAGCGGAAATCTGGGCACGACGATGATCGCACTCAAGTCATAGCGGGGCAACACTGCTGTAGTGCGAACAACCAAAGGTCGCACTTCTCTAAGCACGGGCATTATAGGAATTTACAGCAGACGAGAGGGGTAGAGGAAAAGTACGGCCTTCGTCTGGTTTTACCTCTACAATTTCATATTATATCTATAACTCAGAATTTGTATCTTTATTTTTTTGTCTGTGGGTTCGTGCGCTGGTTTATCCTCGTTCTTTTTGTCTATCCAAAATTGGATGTGCGTGAAGCATAGCAGGGCGTAAGGCGTCCGCATCAAGGGGTTGGGGAG
>NW_026267222.1:412707-414331 GCF_000697945.3 Frankliniella occidentalis
AAGGGGTAGAAAAGGGGGCAAGAAAAAAGATGGAATGTGGAGAGTCGAACCCGGTCGAACCTCACATACGCCTCAGACGAAAAGCGACGGTATGGAAACGAGAGGCCGTGTTGGACAACATGCAAAAGGTGCGCTGCTCGGGACACACAAGGCGGCAATATTACAACTTGATTTGTTCTCTGAGGGAATCCAGAAAGGGGTGAAGAGAAGACAGGGGGAAAGGGGGCGGGTAGGAGGGGAGGGGGCGGTCATAGAAAATCAGACTTGGCGATGCGCCGTGGGAGAAGTAATAACATTATCGGTCGCAGCCCGCGCCCGCTCCACCCTTCCCCGTCCCCCTCTCTCCTTCCCCTGTCCCCCGCGACCGGTCCAGACAGCCAGACTTTCTCTGTCTCACTTCGACCGGATGAGGGGGAGAAAGACAGAGAGTCTCCGCGCACGTGCATAATTGATAACAATTACTCGTCGCAAACGAACGCATATTGTCTACCTCGATTTACCTCTCCATTTTATTTATTTTTTGTGTTTGGCGCACTTCTTCTCTGCTAATCTATGTGAAGAAACAGTTTGACACGGGACGACGCGACAGTAGCAAAATCATTCTCCCCAAATCTATGTAACAAGATGACAATTTCATTGGTATAAAAATCTCTACATTGAAGAATTAGGAGTTTGCCTTGGTTTGCCACATACGACTGGCAAAATATTCTGCAGATTAGCAGAGCAGTTAAGCACGCAGTCGCAAGAACGCTGGAAATCCATGGAAGGTAACGAATAGGCAACTCGCTTTACCCCATGGGCGCAGGCTCCTTTTCACACGTCCTGGGCACACAACGGGCGCAGCTCCCCGTCCCCCTTCCCTGCTTTGCCTGCTTTGCCATTCGGTGCATAATCTGCCCGTCCTCCTCTCCCCTCCCTTTCGGTGTCGCCCCTGTAATGACGTGGGCCGCGCGGTCACGCATGTGGCGCCTCGCGACAAACTTTTAAGGAAGGGGGAAAAAAAAGTAGAACATCGTTTGATTAAAAGTAGTTTTTGCCCATACTTGAAAAACAATCATTCTTCCCCTAATCGAGCGCCAGCCATAAATCACCCGGGAAATACAGAGGGGTACATCGGGGGTACACATTATAACTTAAGGTGAAAAAATAAAACCTAATTGAACTCCAAACCAATGACACACTGTGGAATTGAATATAAAACCACAACACGCGATGGCGCCGAAAAATTACAAAATAAACAAAAATTGTAATACATACAAATCGAAGAATATGGTATAATGCCCGCGTCCCCTCCCTTAGCGACTATTGTTTTGCTGATGTGAATGTTATGCGTTGCAGAGTCGCCAGTCCGTAAATAGGCTCGTGGCTGATTTTCGTATATTGCCCATCACATAGCCGGACGGGTGATGAGTTCTGCTTTGCGCGTGATTTGGTCAGTGTGGTAGAGGGGAAAAGGAGGAGCAAGGGGGTCGGTTGGGGAGGGGGGGCCGCGGCCGGACCAAGGCGCCGTGTTGCCAAGGTGTGGAGCTCGAGCACGTGTTGCCGCCCGAGTGGCTGCCCGAGCGGAGATATACGAGAATTGGAATTCTATGCAATATTGTTTCAGATCAAATTGCTTTTTCGT
>NW_026267222.1:418301-423350 GCF_000697945.3 Frankliniella occidentalis
CTGCCAGCAACACCTTGAGGTCAATAAACCCGCCCGCCTGGAACCAATCTGGTGCTCACCGTTTGTCGCAAAACGCAGGCGGTTTGGTCGGGTTTGGTCACCTTCGAGATAAAGTCACATGTACACTTATAAAGTGTTCATAATCTGGCGACAACATGGTTAAAATAGTTTCTTGTTTTGCAAGACCTGATCTTGGGTGCCATTAGCGTTCTCCATTAGATCCAAGACCGGGTCTTGTAATACAAGACACCTTTTTCCCGTGCATACCTAAAACTGATCACCACTGTGTCAGATACTATTGCCTTTGACTCGATAATCGTCAACATGCACGATAGACAGTTGTGAAATCCTAATCCAGCCAGATAATTGCAATTTAAACCATGGTTAAGACTGTAGAGCTCATAGTATTGCAGTTTAAACTGACAGTTTGATTTGCACAGTATTTAGAGTGGTATGCGAGCCAGCGAGCCTGTCAATCGTTAGAATTGTAGGCAATTTCCATTGCTCAAGAACGTCGAAAAGAATATCATTGGTCAAAACTTTCCAGGAACAATGCATAGGATCCATTTCAGACTTTCAGCAATTTTTGGGGCTAGTTGCTGGTTGAATGGTTGAATGGCAGAATGCTATGGACATAACCACGCAAAGCCCACGCCTTGTGCCCGCTCATGTTGTCATGGCGGGCAGCCGCTGCTTCCCTAGGCCGCCTTGCCAGTTCTTAATACAAGCCTCCTGCGCTCAAATTCCCCGCCTCTGCGGCCCGGGCGGTCGCGGCCGGCTCCCCGCGGGGGACAGCAGTCTTCGGGGGGGTGGGGCGGCCGGACCCGAGGCCGGGCAGGGCCGGGCAGGACCGCCGGCAGCCCACGTCGCCTGATCCAAATCAGCGGGTCCTGCGCTGCGCAGCACCGGCACCATTAAACGCTCGCCGATCCTTAATTAGCACGGCCCGTCTCGGTCCCGCCAGCGAACCGCCGAGCGCAGGAGGCCAGCGGCCGAAACGAGCGCCGCCGCGCCGATGATTCCCTTTTTGGGGATGAAAAGTTGAATTTGGCGCGCTGCGCTCGCGTCGCTCGTGGCGTGGCGGCGCGTCGCGGCGGCCGTCTGATTAGAGGCGGATTCCGCTGTCTTAATTGGCTGAATGGCCGCCGCCGCCGCCGGCCGATCCACCAATCAGCGTGAGGCAGGCCAGCATGGGCCAGCGGCCAGGGGCGCGACCGACTCTCTCGCTCTCGCTGCGACAGCGGCTCTTGCACCGGCTGGCTGCTTCTGATTTATACCAGTCGGGCCCGGCCAGCCAGCCGACGTAAAAACGCTCATTACCCAAGAAATTTGGGACTCAGTCATCGATACTGACGCGAAGGAGTACGCCAGCCAGTTGAACCAGCCAGTGCCACCGCTAGGACCACCCAACAATCTTACCTTTTCACTAGAAAATTGGCCCAGTAAATAAAGTTTTAAGCTTTTGTATACTATCTTTTCTTTTCTTTAGTATTATTAATACATCCCGGGTGGAACGAACTTGACTTGGTACTATATCGCCGGTACTATATCGCCGAAGTGTACTATTCTTCATCTAAAAGTAAAAAGTATAAGAAAACTACTAGTTTTTTCGACAGAGTTAACTTTTGAGGGAAGTTTTCGTGAAGTTTTCCTCATAAAGTGTACTTTTAGTTAACTTTTCGTTTACTCTTAATCTTCACTCTTAAAATGTTAACATCAATGTAAACTTTTAGGTAAGTTCGTTCCACCCGGGATCCCCTACTATCACTACACGTTTTTCTTGTACTGTAATTTCAATATTTGTCTAGCAGTCTCTATGTGTTCCCCTTACTTCACGTGTCCTTATTCCTCTCGCTCTCCCTCTATCTCCCTTCCACTCGCCCAGTTACTCTCTCAGGTGGGGCTTACAGTAAGCGAGCGCACCGATATCAAACGGAGGTAAAGGGGAAGGGGCCGAAGGACCGCCCACGTCGCGGCTTTCCTTAGGGGTGTCGGCGCTACTGGCGAGCAAATGCTTGCGGGCGTTCCGATGTCATACACGGAACACCCCACCCCGCCCCGCCACACCCTACCGGTTTGGAAGGGCGACAGTTACGGCGCGCGGGAGGGCCCGGCGGGCGGGCGGCGGACCTTCACAAAAACCAGAGAATTCCGGAGCTCTCGTCAGAAAAACCTGCGCTCCCTAATTAAAATCACACACACATACACACACAGGCGGGCGCATGTGTGTTTGAAGGGAAATATTGCAAAAACTCTGCATTGTTTGGCAGACCTCGGCCGCCATCGCGCACATTACCAACGGCACCTAATGAGAGATTTGCAACAGCAGGGGTGGCGTTTACGGCTTCATTCCTTTCTTTTTTCCTCCTGGGGCATGGCCACACGTGCGGTGAGTCGAACCTCGGACCCTTGGTGCCAAAAGACGGCGCGCAGTTGTTGTTGCCTCAACTAGCTCGCTTGCATCCATAAGTGACTTCTTGCATGTTTCGCCAGCTCCCTCATCCTCATGCACCCGCTCCCGCCCGCTCCCCAGCCCCGCTAAAGGCCCCCTACCCGCCCGGGCGGTCCGCTCGCGCTCGCCCGCACCCCCGAGAGAGAGAGAGATAGAGAGAGAGAGAGAGAGAGACTTGAGTGACCGAGAGTAGTAGAAAAGGCCACGGCACGATCCTGATCCTGGATATACCGCTGACTGATCCCAGCCGTTGGCGACGACTCTGCGAGATCTCTCGCGTCTGCGCCCGCCCTGCCAGCAACACCTTGAGGTCAATAAACCCGCCCGCCTGGAACCAATCTGGTGCTCACCGTTTGTCGCAAAACGCAGGCGGTTTGGTCGGGTTTGGTCACCTTCGAGATAAAGTCACATGTACACTTATAAAGTGTTCATAATCTGGCGACAACATGGTTAAAATAGTTTCTTGTTTTGCAAGACCTGATCTTGGGTGCCATTAGCGTTCTCCATTAGATCCAAGACCGGGTCTTGTAATACAAGACACCTTTTTCCCGTGCATACCTAAAACTGATCACCACTGTGTCAGATACTATTGCCTTTGACTCGATAATCGTCAACAGGGGGGGGCGGGGGCTCTGTGGTTTCATCAATCGTCGCTTAACACAGCACCCCACAGCGGCGCATGTTTCGCACGTTATATTCGCATTTTCAACGCGACAACCGTGGCAGTGGCTTGGCGCCCCAACGTCAAGGGAAAGGGGAGTTCTTTTGGCGAACCCGAGCGGGATGCGCTCGGTACCATAACTCTATAAGATGAGCCGACGCACCCACTGTAAATGTGCATTTTCCGTGCATTTTACAATAAACATGGATCTTGCAAAACGACACATATACCCGGTGAAAACTGTTTCTCGGTATCCACCCAAATACCATCGAAAGGATTCAAGGGCAGGATAGGGAAACTTGCATGGGGCGTCCTTGAATCGTTCCGATGATCCTTCGACAAGAAGGAACCATTTTCACCGTGTATACCTCTGAAACTTCTGACAATTTTTTAAGAAGAAAGGTAAGACGATTACGTCGAAAGTACAGCATCTTTTTATATATTTTTTTTAATTAAGTCTAAAATTCTCAAATAAAATTGTTTTTGCTTTATTCGTAAAACGGGACCCGGTCCGAACGGTCCGATCCGCAAACAGCTAGTGCGGTGGTGTACGCGGGGCCCAGCACGCTAATTGGCCCGGTCGTCCGTCGCCTGCGGTGTCCTCAGACAGCGTCCTCAGGCGGTGTCCCGTGTCCTCAGTCACGCTAACGAGGAACCGGCCCGGGCCTCGGGAGGAGGTGGAGGTGCTGGCTCAATGGCAGCATCCTGATTGAGTGGAATTCATTCATTTATCGCGCGGGAAACGGGGGGAATGGGGGAAGGGGTCCCATCAGCAAACAAAGCAGGGGACTTAGTGAGAAAGGGAGAGAAAGGTAAGGGAGATCAGGGCGCCCTCTGTGCCGATGGAACAAGATTGTAGAAATAATCCTACTTGTGGTACAGGATCTTACTTGTAGCAACATTTCAATAATTCGGCCCAAACTCTTGGGTGAACGAAAATAACTACCAATCACTAAATGAAGAACTCGTTATATCCAACTTGTGAAACAACATTGAAGGTTTTGCGCAAAAAATTTCCATGAAGCGTGTCGTAAAATTACACAATTGAAAATTGAAAAATTACAAACATTACTTATCGACTTGGATTCATCAAAGAGGAAAACTACTGTGCTGTCGTGAATTTACAATTATATTTTGTAAATTTACGAATATACTTACAGTAAATATTTTCAAACATGCTAGTTCAAACATTTGAGAAAATCTTATCTTGCGATAAAAGCGACAACATGCTATCAAAATGGCGATATGTGGATCAGGAACAGAGAGAAACAAGCGTTCCTAGGATGCGGGGTAGGGTACGGGGTGGCGGTGGTGGCGAAGGGGGTCGCGACTCGCGAGTCGGCTGGAGGGTCACGAAGGACGAACAGGATGAAGAGAATCGACGGCGCGGGGTCGGGAGGGACACGAAGGGCGGCGGGGGACTTGTTCAGTGCGTGTCCCCAACTATTAATGGCCCCAGCCCGGCCTCCCGGCGGCAAATTCAAAACAACAAACTTCCTCCGCAGGTGCACGCTAATAAAGCTAATACCAGAAGCAGTGGAGAGCAGGAGAGGGAAACAGAGCAGAGAGAGGGGGGAGGGGCTATAGCCCAGCTCCCTCATCTCCGCCGAGCTCAAGCACACAATCTTGGCTGCGCCACGCAAAGCCATGACCAGGTGACTCCTGGACAGATGACGTATACAGCTACAGCTGCTGGGCGGGCCAACCGCAGCGCGGCTAGCGGAAAATATAGACATAAAGGGAACGCGGGGAAAAAAAGATAAGAAGAAGAAGAAGCAAAGGGAAGAGAGGAAAGGGGGCCCTGACGGTTTTGGTGGTGGCGCTGTGGGTCGCATTCGTCACATTCCACGTCTAATTGAATGGCTTGGATAGCATCGCGTCCTCCTGCGCGCGCCTCTGTGTGTGCGCGTGCGTGTGTGTGTGTGTGTGTGTGTGT
>NW_026267222.1:426450-428745 GCF_000697945.3 Frankliniella occidentalis
CCCCTTTGCAATATCCCCAGCCAGCAGTCTTGTTCCGACAGCTCACACTGTTCACTCAGAAGTTGCTTCCAAGGGGACTGCAATTAAAACTAACTAGGACCTCCAACAGCATTCGAGACAGAGAAGGAAAGACCGCGGGAGAGGAAGATGGAGAGAAAAGTGGGGGGGGAGGGGGAAGGGGGCACGGAGTAAGCGAGGAATTGGGAGAAAGAGAAAAGGGTTGAAAGTGTAGGCATGGGTGGATTTTCTTGGCATAAGGGGAGGGGTGGATTCTGGCCGTTTTTTAGAGGAATCCTGTGGTACAGCTTACGAGGAGACTGATCATAGAACTAAGGTTTCTCCTTGCATCAACGAGGTTCAGCGTGCGAATATAAAATGTCGCAAGTCAGCATTCCATTGATGATCCGGATGATCGAAGTATTTTTAGCCATAAATTCTGCACATTGTCGTGACTTTTTGCTCATACGTCCAGCTAGAGTGTGGGCTCGCCGATCAAAAAGCCAATTACGTCATCCAAGAAGAGGATAAATTAATTGCGGACAGCACAATTACAACTCTCTTAGCAGCGTTACGCCATCTAAAAGTTTCACTTAATTGCCTTATTCTTCCCTTTCTTGCCGTGCAGGTGAAGGTGCTCTCAGAACTTCGACAGATAATGACCTGGCTGATACCGGTCGTAAGGAGGGCAGCCATCGCTCGTCGTTTAGGCAAACTCTACCCAGCACGCGGCAGAAATTTAACTTTCACTAGACCAATTTTACTATCATATTGCTAAAACGCTACGTAGAAAATAAACAAAATAAAGCAAATAACAATAATACCAAGTTATCTATAAAGTGTAATAAAGCTCCGTCCGCAAATTAAAAAAAGTTTCGTGAAGTCGAAAAACCATAGAAGACGTGTGAAAGTGCCCCGTTTATTTTGTCTATGTACCATGAGATACTCGTATATGATGATGAATTAAGCCGAGGGTAAAGGAGTTGACTGGAGCCATTGGGGGGCAATCAAGCCTCACTTCAGGTGACGTGTAGCAGGAATAGTGGATACCCGTTCAAAAATGACCTTTAGTTCGAATATTGATAAAAACTAATTTTGGGAAATCTCGTTTTCTGGGTTATTAAGCAGTCCTACAAAGGAAATTATATGAAATTGTAAAGATCGTTGAAAGAGACGCGCCTGAGGCACCGCCACATACATACAAGAATAATGAGACAGTTAAAAAGGTCACAGGTTCACTTTTAATCGCGCGTTATCCACGGATTTTTCATTAAGCTCCACTCCGGAGACCGTTGGCCGTCGGGCCTAAAGGACTTTGGCAATATCAGTCACGACATCACGACTACTTCTTCGTGAAATCCTGGAAAACATTTTGAACGTGTAGGTCGGAGATGTGAGATGTGAATGTGCGCCGCGCCGCGCGTACCCCGGGTGCAGCCCGGCACCGGTAGGGTACCCATTCGGAGCTCACAGGTAGCTCATCATATTCATTTATATACAAGAGAGAGAGAGGCGCAGTGTACAGTGCGCTTGATTAGGTGCCTGCCTGTGCGCGCTCACTTAGGCACTAGCACACAGAAATATATTACCAGTGCACCTTCAAAAGAACACACACACACACACAAGAACACACACACATTGCTCCAAGACGACTGGGATGGAACAACGGCATCTGCTCACGGCAGGTGGCGGGAGCGGGGGACCCATCCCGAAGCTGATTCACGAAACCATTCCAAACTTGATTAAAACAAAACCGAGCGTCAGTAGTGTGCCTGGGAGATGCGCGCGGTTCGAGACAAGACAATGCGCACTCGGCGGAGCGCCTCGCGTAAGATATGACGGTTCGGACAGCGGCAGTCAAATACGACAGGGGCACTTTCATGCGACCGACCGCCGCTCAGCTCTAAATTTGAGCCCCACTTCACGCGTCTCATCCTCCGGCAGGGGTTGGAGGAGGCAGCCCAGCGTAAGCAGATCCTATTCCTGCTATCGGCAAATATGCAATAAAGGTGACTAGCATATTGCGGTGGCAACCCAACCCAGCGCCGCCGCCACAGGCCCTTTTTCATAACGTGCGCAAAGAGCTGCGTTCGGGGCGACCGTTTCTCTCGCACAGCCATAGTCGGACGCGCGCAGGCTGCGCCCGAGGGGGGGACGAGCTCAAGGCGAGCTTGGGCTGAACCGACCGCGCCAGAGAGGAGGGGTCACGTGCGCGCGCGGGGCGTTCCCTGCCGTCTCTGTCACTCCAATGGCGGGGGGGACCCGATACTAGAGTGAGTGTGTGCGCGGGAGTGGGGG
>NW_026267222.1:430380-430846 GCF_000697945.3 Frankliniella occidentalis
GCGGGGGAAGGGACAGCGCCGCGGAGTGAGGCCCGGGCACTCGTTGCGAACGCAGTCCTCCGCAACTCGTCATTAAAAACAAAAATGGCGTCCAAGACATCCAAATTGTGCAGCAACTTATAATGATGTGGCGGCAGGCAGGGTCCAGGCAAGTGAGAGGGACCCCCATCCCCCCCCCCCCCGCGGGGTAGTTCAGAGTGACGAGGACAGAGAGAAAGGGGAGGGTAGAATGGAAAGAGGAAGAGACGACAATGAGATAGGGAAGAGGACAGAAAGACCAGGAGGGCCTAGAGCAAAGTGGCACGATAGAGGGATAAATGACAAAAAGACACCTTTATACAACTATGATACCCGTTGGCGTTTTCCGCTTTGCCGACGCTGAAATCACACTCGCGCACACTACACTGTAAAGCCGAAAGGTAACTTTTGCGCAGATATTACCCTGCCGAGGGTGACAATTTTCGAC
>NW_026267222.1:432506-435132 GCF_000697945.3 Frankliniella occidentalis
GAGGGAGGGAGGGAGGGAGGGAGGGAGGGAGTGGCGTAACGGGCAGAGGGGTTGTGGGCCCCATGCATATTCATGGACACACAGGGCGACACACATCATCGCGCCTCTCCCATCGAACATCAAACTGTATCGCTCGTCCATCACAAACACGGCGGGCCAGGGCCCCGCGTGTTTTTATTCTTCCTATCCACAGCAATTAGCAGGAATCAAGTGGAGCGCAGTCACACACCGCGCGCTTCTACGGCGCTCTACCCCCCCCCCCCTCCACTCCCTCGAACACAACCTAGCCTTTATAACCAACAAACGTCAACCATGTAAACATTGCTCTTGCAGATGAAGTTCGAAAACCTTGACGGTTTAATTAGAAGCTATCTGACTCGGGAGCCACATGTCCTCTCTGCCCCCCATCCCCTAAAAAAAGACGACGAAGTCCGTGCATGCATAGGCTAAGAAGGTTTAGAGGGAAGTACACACCATCTGTAGGCAGTCAACTTTGTAAACAGCCTTCTCCTGTTCATTCAAGACTTGGCTTGCAATGTTTTCCATGACTTATTGTCCTCTACAACTACAAGTAGCATAGATCCAACGCGTTCAAGACCCTACTTTAAGATTCATTTGCGGTTTCAGAAAAGACTCTAGAATTTATGAGCGAATTCTCTCTTGAAAATTTGGCTGACTCAATTACCCTTTTATTATTGTATTTTCTGAGAGCCATATCATACCTGGCAAATGTTACTGTCTCTGTTTGTCGCACAACTATGCCCCACCCTCCGAGGTCCTGGAAAACGGCGACTGCCTCATAAGATGCAAAGTATGCACTGTCATGTTATTGATGTGATTTTGGCTAACTAATTTCACACACTGTTTAAATTTCTCATTTGTTTTACTTTTTCTCTTTTTATGAAAGATGATTATTCGGCCGCCGGAAAACGGGATTACGAGTGCATTCCGACACCAGACCGAACGCCAATTTGCTTCGAGATGTTGACGTTCTCATATCGTTCCCATCTAGATATTCGTGTTTAAGGGGACAGTAAGGTAAGGAATAGAACAACATTTTATAGTTGTATTCAGCGCTATGAGTGCTGCCTCATCATCAGTGAATGAGGGGTGTATTTTTTATTTATTTATTTTTTGGGGGGAGGGGCTTCCTGTTTTGGGGCCGGCAAAATGGCAATACATAACAGACCGGTGAGGGGGGGGGGAGTAGAGTGTGTGAGAGAAACAAAGAGAGAAAAGGAGAGAGAAGAAGGGCAGGCGTAGCAAGCAAGCGCCTGCCGAGCTGCATCGCGTCCTACGGGGGGAGGGAAAGACAAGGAGAGAAATTTATACGGGATGCGCTTGTCGTTTGCATATCCGAGAGGTCACGGTTGGGCTGACATAACCTCTCCGTCACTCTGCTCTCGCTCTCTCTCTGTCTTTCTCGCTCGCTTTCGGGCTGCAAAGCAGTTAGTTCTCTTCGTTCTCTTTTAGGTGAAGAATGCGTGTCTTTCTCGAATGCCGCGGAGCAACGCAAAAGGAACACTTCGATAGGACACGAAGGAAATAATTTTGTTTTGTTTAGGATTTGTTTGTCACAAGTGTAACCCAGTAACACATTTTTATTTTATTTTTTTGTTATGCCTCGTGTCGACTTGGCATCGCAAACGGCGCCCCATCGCTGATTGCCAAGTTTGGCTGTGATTCAACGGGTATCATTGGCGGAAGTGGGGGAAGCAAGGGGAGGGAGGGACGGAGGGAGGGAGGGACGGAGGGAGGGAGGGACGGAGGGAGCGAGGGAGGGGATGTCATCATGCGTCCTATGCCCTACTATCGGCGGATGTAGACCAAGAACACCCTAGTGGCAATAGTGAGGCAGAAAAGCAAACGGAAGTTGCGAGGGGGGAGGAGAGGAAAGAGGGACACCCAGCCACCAGTGGGAAACTGTCTGAGGGCATGGTAGGTCGAGGAGAGGGAGCAGACATAGAGAGAGGGAGAAGGAGAAGAAACGGAGAGAGATGCTGTACTTAGGGGGTGGACTTCGTTACATGGCATTGTATTGCGATCGCTGACCGTCAGACTGAAAAAAACAGGGTGGACTGACGGATACGCGAAAAGAAAAGCGAAGGGGAAGGCGGAAAGGAGGAGCAGGGGGTGGAGCAGGAGGACCCCCTCCTTTCCCCTTCTCCCCTTTCCTCCTTTTCCCTCCCACTGCTTCGTTATGCGGAAGGGGCGAAGGGAGGAGAACAGAGCAGCTAGGGATCGCATTATTTCTCGAGTCTAATTGGAGAGGCGCTCTTTGAGTCGGCCACGGTCGCCACCCGCGCCATTTAATACGGCTGTCATGACGCCCATCGGTCGGTGGGGGGGGGGGGCAGTCGCAACCTTCCATTACCCGCGCCCCACCCCGACCGAACCTACCACCCACGCCCTTCCGAGGAGGCTGCGGCGCGGCAACGAGTATATATCGATACTGCCAATAAAAAGCGAGTGATCCGCGCTGTAACAACGGCGACTTACATTTGATGCTTCTGGAAAGTAAAATGTGTCTCAATAAGAGAAACTATTTCCAACGCAAGTTTTCAAGATCCCACGGCAATTGGCAGATTCCAACTTGTGTGTGAGGAGGGACCAAGGGTGAGGGAGG
>NW_026267222.1:440193-443813 GCF_000697945.3 Frankliniella occidentalis
TGGAGGAGGGAGGTGCAGGATGAGGGGGGTGGAGGAGGGAGGTGGACGATGAGGGAGGCGGAGGAGGGAGTAGGTGGGGAAGAAGAAACAGGGGTGCGGGAGGGGGCTGGGCTGGATAGAAAGGGTTGCGCCCACTGCCCTTGCAGACCACGGTGGGAACGTTCACAGACGAGGCGGGCCGGGACAGAAAAGCCCTGCGCCGCCGCGCGCCGGCCACGCTCCTAATTTAACTCGAAATTAATAATGAAAGGGCCCACCCTTCTCAAAAGGGTAGTCGGAATTTAAATGCACTAAGTGGACCGCCAAGTGGAAGTCCAAGCGCTAGCACACCGAGGAGCGCTCTCCTGGTTGGTCGGCTGTGAGAGATTCGGGTAAAGGAGCGAATTGAGAGGATAAACGTAAAACGTAAATATTCAGGGTAATTAACAAAATAGCTGTGGCCATCCCCTTTTCTCTTATTGGTGGGTGCTGGGGGTAGCTGGGGGTGGCTGGAGGGGGGACAAAGGATCCAGGTTGGGCGGTTGTGCTTGGTGCGCACATATCCTTCCTGCCCCGCCGATTTCCAATTAACTCTTCGGCAAGCTCCGGCATCACACACACGGCCCGGCACCCGACACGCGGGCGCGGGGGGCGTGGCGCGACGGCGGGCGGGGCGGGGAGTGGGCGCGGGGGGCAGCCGGGGGCCCACACCCCCTTTCACGTAGGAGACGTCTGGTGGAAAAGCGCGTTCGGAGAAGGAAGCAATCCCCGGGACTTGTAATAACACGGCTCAGAGTCGCCGGACCACCGCCGCCGCCGCCCCCGTCGCCGCACCCACTGGGCGCCCTTTGAGCTCCGCGCCCACCCTTGGGGTGCCCACCCAAGCCGGCCCTCACCATCGTCTTCCTGTGTTATTTATGCCTTCCCACTCTGCACCTCAAGTTGCTGTGCCCCCTTAGGGACGGTTGGACGGTTCAGATACTCCGCGCGGGGCGGTATTGGTGTACTTCCCCAAAGTGGACTCGGCTGTACTACGTTGCAAAAACATTAAAAAGGACAAAATCACTGTATAAATTAAATGTCTAAAATGTATAAATATGTAAGATGTACATGTAAAACACCATAGTCGATTCAATAAGTCTCACCATTCAATAGCAACAAAACAAAAAGAGTTCACTATGGCGACCAAATGAACCTGTTGGCTCATAAACTTCGGTGGGATTTGACATTCAATAACCAGATCGCGCGAGGCGTGTGCGGAGGTAGCCTACTCGCCAGCGTATACTGGCTCCGGGCGTAGGGACGGTAGCGAGGACGACGGGTAAACCCGTAATAATGGGCATTCACGTGAGCTCGCGCGAGTGATCGCCTTCTTGTTGAGTGAATAGAGACGTGCGTTCAATCCCACAAAGAGCATCATGACGCGGTGAGGAAGAAGAAGGTGATAATGATGACCGCGGAACGCGTCCGCCAGCGCCTCCAAGCACAGCGTCAACAGCCACAACACGGAGGCGCCCCTGGCCCGGGCCCCACTCTACGCCCCCTTCCTCCCTCGAGTCCTCATTTTCCTCGGCATGAAAAATATGCGCGGGATTGTGGCTGCTGGGGCCAGCCCCCCCCCCCCCCCCCCCCCATCGTCCCTGGAGGAGCAGGACCTTATTAACCGCCACTAACAATCCGCCATACCAGTCATCACCGTCGTCATTAGCCACCACGGAGCCAAAGACGGCGCAGTGGCGACGAGTGGGGGAGAGGGGGGGGGGAGGGGGGCGGTGTGGTGCGAGTAAGTAACAAGACGGCAGTCTCGTTAGGGTATTGTCCTCGTTAACTCAACCCGGTCTACCAAGTCCTCCCTTTGATCCTGCCCGGGCCGCCCTCCTCCCCGCCACCCCCTCGGGTCCTCCCCCGCGCGCGCAGCACACCCCTGCCCGGCCCGGCACCGTCCGCATCTATCTGTAACTTCACGTTAGGAGCTGTGCCCAAAGCACATGACTTCAGTGGGGGGTCTAAATACTATAGGGTCCCAATATGAACAGGGTGGTCATTGCAGTCAATATTAACCACATGATGTTTTGTACTGTGCCCGTACCCCAGGGTAAAAATATTGTGGGATCCCTATGGGTTCTAATAGCAAACGCGGGTGTGTGACCTAA
The DNA here is from genome assembly GCF_000697945.3 of Frankliniella occidentalis. Taxonomy (NCBI): domain Eukaryota; kingdom Metazoa; phylum Arthropoda; class Insecta; order Thysanoptera; family Thripidae; genus Frankliniella; species Frankliniella occidentalis. Next base: position 442,326 of record NW_026267222.1, read on the forward strand.
AATCAGTTTCGTAGAAACCTGGGGGGTTACAATTTAGCAATAAACAGCTGGCAACAAATGAATGCTCCATAACCATTCAACCTCCTTACAGGCAGGAGATACCCTCTTTAAATCCAAAACCAACTGTTGCTCGTTGATTAGTTATTTCGTTACAGATGTTAAACTCATCAAGTTGATACTGGCGCGTGTGGCTCTTGAGAGTGATGGAGTAGAAAGGTCGGCGGGTGGGGCGGGGGCGTGGCGGGGAGCGGCGGACCCCGCGACCCGCGACCTGCCCGGTGCTGGCGGCCGCGCCGCTGGCGAGCAGGTCTTGGCGCTCCTCACTTTCGTCGTCGTCACCGTCATCACACTCCCAACCCCCGGCGTAAGAGAGAAAATCAGGTTCGTTAGGGAAACAACTAGGGCAGGGCGATGCCTGGGCGACAGTAGGGATGGGTAGGGGGAGGAGGGGGAGGGGGGAGCGGAATCGTCTGCACAAGTGGCCATTATCCGCCTCGGCCCGGATTTTGCATCCGAGTCTCTCCGCCCGGCTCCGCCCCCACCGTCACAGCAGCAGGAGGGAGTCCTGCACGTCGCCGAGCCGAGCGGGCCTGCGCATGCGCGCGGCGGGGGAGACGGGGGCGCACACCCGCCCGCGCCAGCTTTTGAAGTGGCAATGGCATGCTTCCTAATTAACTGCGCTTATCCCCCAACTAAGAGATGTACATACCCCACCCACACACACACACGCCGCGCGCGACCAGGCCCAGCCCTGTTGGAGCCCTGCTCCGCACAGCGGGCCAGGACAACCACCCCCTCCCTCATATCAGTGCTTCCCTCATTCAATTTCGGAGGGAAATGCTACTCATCGGGAAAGGCGCGCAGAGAAACGGGAGAGCGGAAGAGAGGGAGGAGGAGAGGGGCTGCGGAGAGAGAGAGAGAGAGAGAGAGAGCGGAGAGGGCGGGAATGCGACGAAAGGGGGGGTTAGGTAACAGAAAACAGCAAACTCCTCTCGCTAATTATTCTAATGAGTCATAATGAGCCGATCAAAGTAAGCACCTTTTACTGAGGAACGCAAACACAACCCCCCTTCCCTCTGCTTCCCTCCCATTAACTCTCATTCGTCTCTCCCCCTCCCCCCACCTACACCTCGGGCCCCGCCCCCGCCCCCCACCCGAGGGTGGGAGAGAGAAATCTTGGGAGAGCGAAAGGGGTAGTTTTAACCATCCACAACACGCAGATTTCACCCTTGTGAAAAAGTAGCACTGTCCCAGTTTTGATGGTGTGACCGTGACCCACCCCCTGATTACATTCCCTCCATTACATTCCGGCGGTAAAGAAATAGGACAGGGCTGGCCATTCCAAGCTGCTCCAGTTGATAAGAATACAAAATGGTACTGAGAGACGGTGCGGTCAAAAGGAGCTGGGAACATCGCGATGACAAACATTACGGCGGAGGGGGGGCTTGGGCACGCACGCACCACCGGACCGGGGAGGGGGGGGGGGGG
>NW_026267222.1:444099-446675 GCF_000697945.3 Frankliniella occidentalis
GGGGCCGCGGACTGAGCAAGGTGACACCCGCGGGGAAACAGAGCTGGTAGGCGGGGCCGGGCGCGCGCCCGGCTGGGGACATGGTCTGGGAAAGCTCAAAATCCAAAAACAACGGCGGAGAAAAGAGACGTCACTTTAATTATCATCAAACTTAATCCACTGGAGGTGGGGAAAAACAGGGAGGACGGTGGTGGGCCTCTGAGGGTGTGCTACATTTTAGTGGCCGTGGCTGTGAACTTACTGATGATGATGTTGGTTGCGCAGTTGGTACCCTCAAAGTGATCCCCCTGATAATCTACTTTATGCCTTCCAAAAGTTTACTCTGTTAAAAAGCACCTGCCTTGGAGCTCATCGCAAAAAATGTGTCGTACAGACAGGAAAGAATGAAGAGCAAAGCCGTCTAGGAATCAGACACAAGAGGTGTCACAGTATTGGCTACGACACATGGTGGCCAGGATGGATGTTCCGATATATGACACTTTCACATGTTGTCCAATGAAAATACAGTAAAAGTGACAGCTGGCTTTCAAAACAGAGCTGGTAGTTCCCAAGCACTTTTTGCTTGAAAACATGCCGTCACTTCAACCGTGCAGGCCCACAGTATGGTGCTGCACATAGCTCAGGACTGACGACATCGAGAGACACTCGGCATGGGGTCGAAAACACTGTAAGAAAGGATCCAGGGTGCAGGCGTGTGTGAGTCGTTGGTGACTTACCATATAAGGTGGACGTTCGATGGTCTGCTGAACTCGGCAGGGCCAAAGCAAGACTAACCATAACCTCTCCGGGGGGTCTTCAGCATCCTCACTTTGCAGATCACCCACAGAGTTCTCGGGTACACCCAGGATCTCCCTCTGAAATTTGATAACAGAGAATCAAATAACGCATACATTTGGAACATGGCATTCTTCCCTTTGTCACCAAACACCAAATTTCACAACACTGACCTACCACACAAAAACACACACAAGCATTGAAGGAAAGAGGCGGCGCGGCGGTGCGAACTCTAGCGGCGACTCGAGTCGGCGCACGGCACGCTCAGACGTCGTCAGTACCCCTCGCGACAGGGACAGGATGGGCACGGTTACTCGCGATCGGAGAGCCCGCGGTCTTTTCGACCTCCAGTCTCTATCTCTCGGATATACACGCGACGATACTTTAGAGAGCTCTGTAGACTTATTTGGTCTTCGGGTTTGAAGACGAACGGCTCCGGGAGCCAATCAGAACACAAGATAGGGAGCAGCTTCGGCTATCACGTGACACCCACCCCGGACGCCGGGGAGCTCTCCGATCACCCTCCTCACTACGCCATGATCGCCCCCTTTGCTCTCCGCGGCTCCTCTCCGCTCTCCGCGCTATTCCTTGCCGGCGATGCTATCGCCGCGGCGGGGGTCGTCCACGGGACGCTGGGGAGCTGTCCGACTCTCCCTGCGACCCCTTAACTACATACACCCGCCTTCTCTCCTCCGCGGATCACTGCTCTCCGCAGTTCCGCTCGGCCCGCAAACACGCGCGCCGTGTTGCTTTATGATATCTGCACACACACGCACGCACGGGGAGCGTTTTGCGTAATATTCACCGTCAGCTTCAATATTTATTTTTCTTTTCCCCTGCTGCGCGAGCGTTTCGATATTATAGCCCCACCACCCCCTTTACGCATGTGTGTGTGTGTGTGCGCACGTGTGCGTGAGGGGTGAGGAGGCAGAGTATGTGTGAGCGTGGGTGCTCGCACGTGTGTGAGCGTGTGCTTCCTCGAGGTGCGCTCGTGTGTGTGTGTGTGTGTGCCGTGCATGTGTGAGTGTGTGTTTCCTCGAGGTGTGCCGGGCGAGTGTTGTTTTATCGCTATCCCTTAATTAATCATAACACAAGGTGGCCGTCCCGTCCGCGTGTGCCTGGCGGGGGAGAGAGAGAGAGAGAACGAGTGAGAGGGAGAGAGCGAGCAAGAGAGAGAGAGAGAGAGAGAGAGGCGAGCAGGCCGCAGCTCCCTCGCACGCACCCAGCGTTATTGGTGGGGGCGGCGAATATGAAAACGAAGCAGCGCGGCGCTAAAAATACAAAACGGTACGAGGAAGCACGCGCGTACCTCTGAAATTCTCATAACGAGTGCGAGCGAGAGAGGGAGAGAGAGGGAGAGAGAGTCAGAGGCGGGGAGAGCGGCCAAAAAGTCGCCGCATGCTTGATTTATGAACAAAAAAATCAGAAGAGCGCAAAAAAGAAGGTTTGCTAGAAGAGGGCAGCGGAGCGGCGGCAGCCGGCGGCTGGTGGCGGTCGGCCGTCAGCGCCTGGGAGGTAGACACTCCCGCCCGGCACCCCTGCGCAACGGGCCTGCCGCCGCCAGGCGCTCACGGTTACCCCGGGCTGCAGCAGCCGTGGACCGAGCCGAGTGACCCCGGCCGGCCCGCCCCTGGCACCTTACCTGGCTCTCCTCCTCGCCGCCAGATAGCGCCAGCGACGGCACCGCCCTCCCGCGCGCGCCACGCTCGCCTCCACAAAAATTTCAACAAAGGATTTTAATTAGCCGCGTGTTGCGGTACGGCGCGGGGGCGGCGCGGGGGCGGCGCGGGGGCGGCGGGGGG
>NW_026267222.1:451045-453831 GCF_000697945.3 Frankliniella occidentalis
GTCCTCCCCCTCCTCTCTCTCGCACTGCATTACTCAGATAAGGCCCGGCCAGAGCGCGCCGCCCCGCCGTCCTCCGGCTTTTACTTCCAATGAGATGAGATGACACGTGTGAGTGAGACGGAGAGAGAGGGGGGGTGGGGGTGGGAGGAGGCGAACCAACCAACCACTAGAGACAAGTTGACTGCCACATTAATCGATTGAAGTGAGTCGGAATTGAAGATTCTCTCTTCAGATTGCGCCGCTCTTGGTCGCCGGGGTCCTCCTCCTGGTGGCCGCCTCGACGCGCTGCGGATCACAGTTTAGTCAGCCGGACGGACGCCATAGGTTAGGTCACAAAAAGGCTTTTGTTAGGTTTTTGAGTAGTCACGTTGTGCAAGTTCATGTAAAACTACCCCCCACCCCCACCAACACCATAAAAGAAAAAGTTTTATTAAACTGAAACAATATTTGACCAAGCAACAACGTACTCAAACTGGAACAAAATTACGTCCTTTTCTTATTTGGGCGATTCTTTCTAAAACCGGAACTGGATCAGTGAGGGTGAGCCGTACCCGAAGAATACACAAGTTCTAGATTCAAATGTGGATCAGGTTATTTACCGTTCTTAAGCTGTGCATCAACATCCCCCTTTCCTGCGACAAGCCGAAAGGCGATGGCAGTTTATCATCATGCACACGGATCTGGCCTCCTTGTGAAGACTTGAGTCTCCAGAGGGCCGACCTGTTTATGAGTACGACGGTGACGCATGGTGCTCGAGCCGCTTGAAGTCTACATGTGAAGCCACGAGACTGGCCCATAATTGGCCCAAAACCCCGCCCGCGCGGGGCAGTAATTTTCACGGCACCGTGGCGAGGTCGCAGGTCGCCTCCTTCTCTCTCGCACTCGGGGCCGTGGTAGGCAAGCCCGCACGGCACCCCTGCGCGGCGGTACAGCATACCCGAAGCGTGCGCGGCGCTCGGGCAGACCTCGGCGGCGATGGCGGCGGCGGCGGCGACTGTGAGCCTGTCCTGTAGGCAAAGTGTAGGAGATCGAGGCCTTCATCGCCACGGTGAACACGACCCGCCTCGACGGGCGCCCCCGCCCCCGCGCCATAACTCTCCTACCCCCCTCCCTCCCGTTCCATTGTTGAGCCAACTTAGATTTACCGTATCCAATTATAAACTCGCTAATAAGTGGGACTTAGCCCATTGTTACGGGACCCCTGCCCCCCTCCCTTCTCACTCCCCATCCAAGACGCCCTCTCCGCCCCGCCCACTCTTGCACCCCCGCCGCCCCCTCACGACGGGCCGCAGGGGTACCATACTCGTCGCTTTCTCATCCCTCGTCTAGACAAAAAAGCTAGGGCAATTATTGTTCCTCGAGAAATTGGCCTCTCGGAGGGCACTCGTTTTCTTTGTTGTTCTAGGCCATAAGGACCAAGACTGCAAAGGCACGATTTCCATTATAGTCATTAGAAAATAAACTCATGGGCGATGGGCATCGCAACGGCATGTTCGACTTGCTTCCCGTGATGAGAAATTGAGCTTTTTTTCCTTTCCGTTTTCTTATCATTCTCGAACGCGGCGAACCGCTCCTAAGAGGAGGACAACTTTAATCGCTAAACGGGCCCGGAAATGAGGCCTCATCCCCTTACAGGGTGAGTCTCTCCCTCCCTCTCTCTCTCTCTCTCACTCGCTCTCTCTCGCTCTCTTTCTCTCCTGCTCTGTTTCTCGCTCTCTCTCGCGTGCTTTCAACGTCGCTGTAATCTCGGGGTTCCTTTTCGATGACGCTGTTGAAGCGGGCGAACTTGATATGCTGCGCGACGGTGTGGCGTGAAAAGGGGTGGGGGGTGTTTGGCGGGGGGCGGGTAAGGAGCAGAGAGGATGGTGGGGGGGGGCGTCGGCTAGCAATCACCTGATGGGTCCTTCCATCAAGTAATCTGGACCAGGGTGGCTGGGGGGCGGAGCGGGGGCGCGCGGGATGCGACAGTCTTGTGTTCTTCTCTGTTTGTGTGTGTGGAGAGGGGGCAGAGGAGGGGGAGAGAGGGAAAGGGAGAGTCCCGACGTCGGAAGAACCAAACGCCGAGAGGAGCATGAGAAGCAGGGCTAAAGGTTCGCGACCGCACGGCCTGTGCTGTGAGGGGCCTTAAAGAGTCAAGATACCCAAGTAAGACGAGCACTTACTTTACGTCATTGTGTTGGCCCTAAATTATTCTTTTAAATATTTCATTTTAGAAAGAAATGTGCTTCTTTAAATAGCATTGACTGGCTCTTGCTGCGTCGGTAGGCACTGTGACGACGTGTGTCACGCCCGCCTTTCTGGGACCAACGAAAAACCAAGTTTCTGCCCGTCATCTCACGTCGCGCCGAGCAATCTGCAGGAAAGAGTGAGCGCGCACTCGCAGGGTGGCTGCAGCAGCAGCAGGCTGTCGAGCGCAGCAGGACGGCCAAGGCGAGCGAAAAATTCGCGAGCTCTCTTTTTAATCCTTTTCAATGTTTTTTTCTTGATTTTTTGTTTTTTCATCTGAGCCAAGTGAGTGTATGTTTTAAGCGGGGTCGGGCCCGCCCCGTGGCTGCGCCTGCTGCACCGGCTGCGCTGCTGCGCCGCGAGCCCGGGCCCGCCTCCCCTCGCCGGCTCCGTACGGCCCTAGGCACAACTTGCACATCCCCTTAATTAGCAATCGTCACATTACGGTAAGTGCATACCTCGAGCGCGCGCCTTTCAGCCTCGTGCTCGGCCCGCCCGCCCGCCTCTGCTCTCTCTCTCTCTCTCTCTCTCTCTCTCTCTCTCTCTCTCTCTCTCTCTCT
>NW_026267222.1:458900-465114 GCF_000697945.3 Frankliniella occidentalis
CACTACACGCCTGTAGCGCATGGTAGCCTAGTACGCAGGCGTTTTTGACATTATTTAATTTTTCCAGTGATCGCGTCACCGCTACCTGGCACGCTACATAGTTTTGGATAGGGCACGGTACGGCCTACGTATTGGCAAAAACATTATGTTTGATTCTGCTAATTTCGGCTGCCAGGAGCGACCCGCGCGGCCCGCGACGTTTGGGCTCCTGGAGACGCCCGGTCTGTCGCGAGCTCGGAATCGCCATGTCGGATGTGAAGTAGGACCCATAGGGTCATACTTCAGACCCGAGCCGTCACCTTTGACCCCACCGTGTCAGCACGGCAGAGCCGACAAGGTGTCGGGTCACCGCGCGCCAATTTCGAGCCCGCTCGGAAAATCGCGATGCGGGTCGGGTACACGTTATCGCACAGGGCTCAAACTTTGCACAGGGTCTCTACTAGGTCTAATCTATCATTAAATGTGCGTACCTCCGAAATCGCCGACTTCGACTACCAAAATGAGATGGCCTAGGGTCCGGGAGCAGCCGGGGGGCGCGCTCTACGCGGCGCTACGCGCGGCGCCATACGCCTACTGTAGTGGGAGTCAGCAAACGCAAAGGGGTGGCGGTGGCGGTGATGCTGCCGGGATACCCGGGTGTCTCGTTACGTGCTAATTAAACAGGTGAAGCCGCCGCTGGACTGGGGCAGGGCGATAGGCGGGTGTGTGCGCGCGAGTTTGTGCAAGGTGCGCGCGTGTGTGTGTGTTCCCCGACCGGACCGACCGCAGTGCAACCCACCGGCTGCCACGTTTCACGTTTTTAAAACCGAAACCGACCGGCATGAATATGTAAAGCGGCCTCGCGGCGCGGAGTGAGGATGCTCTATCCGTCCTTGTCCCTCCACCTCCACCTGGGCCGGAACGGAACCCCGCACAGCACAAGGCACGGCCAAGGAGCGAGAGAGGGGAAGGGAGAGGGAGAGAGAGAGAGGAGAGATATGGCGGGGGCAGTCGGGGGAGGTGAGGCGCTCCCACCGCTCCCACACGCAGCCCCGTTGGATTGTTTGTAAACAAGCGTTGCCAAGCAACTCACCCCCACCCACCCCTTGTTCACCATAGCCCCCTCCCCTTTATCCCTGGCGGACACAGTCCGATAAAGCCATACCACACTCTTATCTGGAAAATCGCCTACTACTACGCTTGCTGCTGCTCTTGTCCCTTCCCAATATGAGAATTTGCCCGTTCAAACAGGGGGCGACCACTACAGAGAGTGAATGCCCCCCACCCCCTCTTTCCACCACCACCACCACACACACTCACACTCACCAAAATTGTCAATCAGCACCACTCAAGACCCAAGCCCAAAGAAATCCCCCTTTCGCACGGTACAAGGTGAACAAATAAGTGAAATTTCCCACGCAGCTAAGACAACACTCAGCCTCTTTTCTTCGCACCACCCCTTTTTCAGCCTCCTCCGGCGAGGCCCCCCCCCCCTTCTCGGCCAGCTCCTGTTGACCATCACTTAGGACCTCTTAAATTGGCAAACACAGGGTAATCAATGGTCTGGCCCCGGCCGAGGACGAGAGGGGGAAAGACGAACGGGGGTTCGTGGAGGGGAGGGGGGACAAGAGACGGAAAGGAGGGGGAGGGAGAGAAAGGAGGAGGTGGACGAAGTGGCGGAAGGAGAGAGCGGCACGGCACGCAGGTGCGAGGGGGTTACACGAGTACACCGCGCTTCGCCGTGCGCAAGGGTTAGGAGGGGGCTCAGGGGCTCGCTCAGGAGCGAGAACGAGTTGCCGTGATGTCGAGAACTTGAGGCCGGGCCGGCAGGAGGACACTCGACGATCCTCTAGGACACAGGAGACGCCTTAAGTCGCCGCCGGGTAGCGGGCAAGGCGCGGGGCAGGGCGGGACTTCAGAGGGGTTGGCGTTGGCGAGGAGTTAGGGTAAGGGTACGTGAGGCTCCCTTGGAAATCCGGCCTGGGCTGTCCGCGCTGCCCCTGCCCTCCCTCTGATGATGTGATGGACTCGCGAGGACGATCCAACAGCAGCAGAACAAGTTCGGATGAATCTGCATGTAGCCGTGTCGATTGTAGCTACGACTGTGAAGCTACAAGGGACGTGCGTCTGTTTTGGAAGCTGCTGTACCGCACGCAGGCGTGTGTACCGGCTGCCTACTCACTAGGACCAAGGCGTAGTACAGTAGCACCAGTGGCACCGTGAACGTCGGGGACGGAGGATTTCACCCACCTGGTGGGACACTACCTGCAGTGGCCAAAAAATACTGGACGTACATCCGACGAGCTAGCCTCCACCTCCCAATCCGGGTTATGTCGGTAAAGCAAAGCCGAAAGCCGGCCAGTCGGGCCAGACGGTATAGACGAGGCGCCTGGAGATGGAAACGCATTTCTACGGACAACAGAAAGTCTCTGTGAGATCACAGACGTCATATCGTATCGACGCGACTTTGAGTCAGATATCTTAGTCAAACGCATATTATTAATGACCTCCTTTTTTTAACCCTTGGGCAGAAGGGCAGGGACAATGACACAAGTTTGATTGGCTTTCGCGCGGATTTCATTCGCGCACGGTTGTTGCCCAGTTACTTGATGGTAAAGGGGTTGCATTGCGGCACCGGCACGCTCGCCCGCCTCCCTTCTAACTCCGCGCGGTCCGCGTGTCCTGGTACCGCCCCGCCCCGCCGGCCCCGCCGGCCCCGCCCCGCAGCGGAGCCCCGCGCCCCCGCCAGCGCGCGCCATTGTTCGCTGAATTCAGGCAATTAGTGGCCCTGAAAGGCTCGTTACCGTAATATTGAACGCGGCCTCCTCCCCGACTACGTCCCCGGGGCTCTGCTCCGCTCTGCTCGGCTGGCGGGGCGGGACCCGGGAGGGACGCGTTCGAGACCGCGCCCTGCCCCTCTCGCTCCAGCCCCGCGCCCGCCGCGGCCCGCCAGGCAGGGATGACCTCCACTTTCGAAAGCCACCCCCGAGACGCGCCGCGCCCGCCCCTGTTAGTCCGGTGTGGAAGGGCAGGGCGGGGGTGGTGGCGAGGGCCGGGGGCGGCCCGTGGGCCGGGCAGAGCAAGGGCGGGGGTGGCGCTGGGCGGGGGCGGGCAGGGGCGCTCAGAAACTTGTCCCGCAACTTTCGCCAAATTGAAACCCACCGCTTGGCGCCCCTGTTAGAGCTTGAGCCAGAGCTACGCTCGGAAAGGGACTGCGCGCCGAATGCGTTCCGTGGACGCGCGCGGGGGGTGCAAGAGCGCGAGGGAGGTAACCGGTGGAGAAGGGGGTGAGATCCCCCCCTCCCCCTATCCCTCTGAGTCCTATGGTCTTTCAGTCGTCTCGACATGGGAGATGGAATGTCTTCAGTCGTACGAGACAAAGTTGAGGTCCGGGAAAGCGTCTAGGCGCTGTCCAGACCGCTGTTCTTGCAAAAATGCAAGATTGAATGAAGTCTTTCTCATTGGACAGCTGGGGTACAGACATGCAGGGAGGGCAGGGTGGGTGCTCGGCGCTGTCCTCTTTTTCTCGTAATACTCAACCGGATTCAGGCGGGCGAGCGGGCAAGCCTAACATCGCTTACCATGGCGCCTTGCGGCTCCGTAAGAGTGTGCATTTAGCAAATTGTCAAGACTTAGGCAATTCCAATCCAATAAAACAAAACATAAAAACCGATTGATTTGTCTTTTAATCCTAGAAAACGGAGGTTCACATAAGGAATGAAAATTTGTGTGTTAACCCACCCCAACTTACTATTGTGTATTGTAACGGGTGTAACTGAGAATACGCAGCAGTGTTGCGAGATTGCATACTCAATATGGCCGCAGGGGCCACGGCTCCTTACGGGTGTAAAGAGTAGGGAAACCCGCCACACTGCTGCGTACTCACAGTTACACCCGGTATTTACAGACAAAAAATTGAGACAAAGAGTTCATAATATAGTCAACGGTAAAACATCACATAGGGGTATACTTTCTGCAGAAATATGGCAAAGGAAATGTGGCTACGTATGTTACATTTATGTCTGCAATTGTAAAAAATCACATAAAGAAATTATTGTAAGGTTGAGTAAATACTAATATTCACTAACAGCAGTTGAACATGTTCAATAACATCACCAAATAACTATGTACAAATTTTTAAAATACAGTAGTACTACTTTTTAACACAAACAAGTAAAGACTACTCCAAAAATTTACAAGACGAATGTAAAGTTTCTACACAATTGTAAAGTATGTAGAGATATAAATTAAAATATGCAGGACACATTTCATAATGGATTGGTTCACATGTAGATTTCAAAATCAACCCTTTTGATTGAGTAGAATTCACTTTCACCATCACTTCTTACTTTCCTTACCCATTCATCACCTTTGAGATGGCCTTCATCTAACCACTTCTGCATTTGTTCACTGTCATGTGGTCCATGAAATTCACTGTCATCTTTCTTCCATTTGAACTCCCATGTAACTTCTGGCTCTGAAAAGATAATACCAAATCCAGATAATAATTTTTAAAAGTTTTGATAAGAATTACCTGCATAGTTCATACCATCTAGAAACATTTACACACCTTTGCTATATCCACCCTCTTCCTTGTTTGACTTTGTTTGTGCTTCTGCTGCAGCAGCCTCCTCTTCCTTGCGGACTTTTTGTTCTTTGGCTTTCACATCAAAGTCGTCAGCATACATATCAAGCTCGGCATCAACAGCCTGCTTGGGTAATTCAGTGTTCGTCTTGTTCTCAGAAGCTGAAATCTAGAAAGAGAAAATATGTTTTATAGAATTAGAAATGATTAACAAGTACAAACATCTTATGTAATAGATTAGATTAGAACAATGTTTTGAGTACTCACTTGCTGCGATATGTACTCAAAGGTTTCTTGATATATATCCATATTTCCAGTTCTATTTAAAATGTTGTTTGCAAGTTCTGTTAGGTCAGTGACAGCTTGTTTGTCACCAGGGTTCCCAAGATCCAATCCTGCTTTCTTACGCCGTAATCTTTCTGATGCAGATAGGCTGCCAGACCCACCTAGAATAACAATTCAACAATTACTTGCCATAGTACTGGAAGGAGTATCTATTTCCTTTACAGCACTCAGATACCTACCAAGTCTCTGCAAAGATTGTTTCACAGTTTCTTTAGGTTTCATGAACGCAAGCATTTTTTTATAGCTAGCAACATTATCAAATGGTGACTCTGGACGTGATTCTTCTTCTTTCAAATCTGCTGCACTAGTTTCCTCACCCTCCACACCTGTTTTAGCATTTTTAATCTGAAAAATACAAAAGTTGAAGAAAATTTCTTTTTTAACCCCCTCCACTTAAGAAATTTGATAAAACTCTTTCATTAACATGGACACGTACATTGACCCATTCAATATTTTCTAGCCAGTTATCACGGACTTCCTTATCCTTTTTCCAGTGGTAGTTGCCCTCAGTGTCAAAATGGCCCTCTTCCAATTCTTCGTGCATGTTGAACGGTGTGATGTGAACACCACCTTCCTGAACAGCATGACCATCCTCTTGACCTATGGGACAAACAAAATAATTTAACGGACTATACCAACATGTTAAAGGGCAAGGTGGATATATCCACCTTGTTAACGGGTGTCATAACAATAGAGGAACAACAAAGTTTGTTAACTAATTAATCACAGTCCAGGTTTTGTCGGTTGTAAAAGCATAATCCATAATAAATCTTTGACACTCTCTGTAATGCTCCAGGTAAAAAGACTTGAAAAATAAGTTGGACATAGCAAAATGACGGACCCTTCAAATGTTAACCTAACTTTACGCACCCTGATCGTTGTAAAATATAATGTTAAGAATTCGGAGAAAATTTACCTTCAATGTCATCATCAGAGAGAATGTCATAATTTTTTCCATCGCCATCATCCTCTTCGTCAGAATCCAACGAATTTTTCTTTATCGTAGATTCTGCCTTGCTTGGGCCGTCCTTCTGCAAGTCTCTCTCAAGAAGTTCCGCGGTACTCATCTCCTCAATTTCGTCGAATTTTCGTTTCGACATGGTGAGAGAACAAATTAAATTCCTCTAAGCGTGAAAATAAAAAGATCTTATCGACCAAACTTGGGTAATTTCAATTCAAAAATACAGAACACAGTATTTATTCCGTTTTACACCACAAACCTAGCCTAAACTAAACGCAGCTTGCCGCCGCTTCAAAAACATCAAACACTTGTATGTAGTCTGCTAAGCAGCTTCGCCAACTACG
>NW_026267222.1:465164-465962 GCF_000697945.3 Frankliniella occidentalis
CTTTCCTCAACCTCCGCCGCGTCTCCTCTTCTTTTCAGTCCCGACGACAGGATCAAGGCGGTCGGTGGGGGCAGGGGGTGCGCGGGGAAGGGTAGTTGTCGGTCCCACTGCAAAACCGCACTAAATGTTGCACGAGGGCTTTCTAATTAGATTATACTCCCCCTGGTGGTCAAGTCCCCCACCAGTCGGCGCAGCGCAGAGGGCCCGGGGAATTGGGGGAGGAGAGGAGGGGGAGGAGAAGGGGGGGAGCTCTCAAAAGGCACAGTAAAGAGCTTATTTGTCGTCTGGACTTTTACGTTCATTAGCGGCGGACAAAGCACGGGGGAGTGAGAAGTCGTGGCGCGTAAAATAAAGGAGAAAGGGAATGAGAATAGGAACTGTGAGGTGTGGAGGAAGGGTGGGGAGGAGGGTGACCCGGAGGATGATCCGAAATGACAGCGGCGCGGGGTCCAGGACATAATTCTGGAGAACCAGGGCTGTCGTGGTGAACCTCAACGGCGACCTGAAACGAGAAGGGCCTCGCGGTGTTGAGGAGGACCCGATGAGAGCCACCAATGGGCTGGGTTGTTATAATGTAGCCATTAGACCGAGGGCGAGGACAAGTCTACAGGGGTCCCCGCAGTGGTGGACAGCGCGGCGGGGCGGGACCAGGGCCTCGCGGTATCGGAGCGCAGCGCGCGGAGCGCCAGCCCGACAGCGCCGCGCTCGGCGGGGCCCTCCATTCGGTAATTGCAGCTTCCTCTTCATTACACTAATTGCTGTGTACGACAGAGGGGCGTGGCGCGGCGGGGCGGGGCG
>NW_026267222.1:466279-468963 GCF_000697945.3 Frankliniella occidentalis
GCAGGCCGAGGGTCACACCACCACCACCACCACCCCGCCGCTGCCCCCACTTCCCTCACCCGGGGGGGCCGAGGCGGGCGATATGCAAGCCGACGTGACTCTGAAGGGCGAGGGGGCGCCTCTAGCGGCGCTGCCCTACCCTACCCGTCGCCGTCGCCCTTGTCGCACTCGTACACGCCGCCGCCGCGACTGCCTCCAAACCGGGAGGCTCCATCCCGAACGATGAGTCTGCCCTGCCGCCGACGCCGACGACTCTGGCGCTCCCAAACGCTCAAAGTGATCACACGCGAGTGCGCCTGGCGAGCGGCCAGGCGGGGGCGGCAGCAGCGCGGCTCGGCGGCTGACCCGGTACGAGCCGTGCAAGCGAGAGAGACGCGGTGACGTTGCGCCCCCGGGCCGGGTCCGCCGGGTCGCAGGGGCGGCTGAAAGGCTCGCTGTGGCGCTCCACGCACCGCCCTGCCCCGCCCCGCCCCGCCCCACCGCGCCACCACAAGTGCATAGTAGTGTGCAGTTTGCTCCACCGGAGAGACAACGACACCGCGAATGCATGACCGAGATGACGTCCCCTTTAACCCGCCTCCCCTCATTATTCGCCGCGCGCATAGTTGGGGAAAAACTAGACGCGCGCTTGACGGTGAGCGCGAGCAAGGGGGGCGGGGTATGGCGCGCACCGGCTTCAAGCGGCGTGAATATGTAGAGCAAAACGCGCGCGCAGCAGCAGCCCGACCACTATGTCATTATCCACCCGACGCTACAAAGGCGTCCCTATGCACTACCGCGAACTACTGCCAGAGGGTGGGGGATGCACCGCGCGCCATTAAACCGCAAGTAAAACGCCCCCGTGTTTACGCTTCCGTCACCTTGCACCCAACAAATGACATGACAGAAAAGAGAATAATGATCAAACTTTTACCAAAACTAAAACATAAAAGCGCACATTTGCAGGTCCTCTTTCAAATCAGAACCGAGGGGGGGGGGGACAACTCCCGGAAACATGTGTACACCTACCTGAGAATCATCAGTATAAAAATTAATCGAAATCAACAGAAATCGCTTAAACCAAGCGGGAAATTGGTGGAACTGGTACAAATTAGTAAAAATTAGCGTTTTCTACCACTAGAAAACTTAAGAAATAAATATATGCGGACGGGAGTCACTGGGAATCAAGTATTTCGGGAATCATGTGTACACTTCCACATGAAGTTATTGCCCCTCGCCCCTCGTATTGCCTCCTCGATCTGAACTGAATTCCGATTCAACTAAAAATGCTATCAATCGCCTGAAAGGTGGGTTGGGATAGCTCGCTCGCTGCAGTTTTCTTGAAATAACTCCGTTGAAATACCTCCCGCCTAGTGTAGGCAAACCTGACAAAGTGGTTCTCGCTAGCAGCGCACAACGGGGTCCCTTCCCTTTGCATGGAGCCCGCGCGCACAACGTCGCATAGCATCACGTGATCCTCTCGACGCGATCGCCTCGCTGCAGATAGGGGGGCCCCCGGAACAACAAGGGGCTTCCCCGGGCTGCAAGAAGAGTAGGGCGGGCTGGGCAGGCGCGCTCAATGGGTTAATTATATCAGAAACGAGAAAGAGAGGAAGACGGACGGACCAGACCGACACAATAGTTGCGCGCGCAGCGAGGGGGCTTTCTTTTTTAAAAACATTTTCTCTTAATTAAATAACCCCAGCAGCAGGGCCGCAAGTGTCGGGCGCTAAGCTCCGCCACTTGCTACTACAAGATGAGATGCGTGCGCCGCCGCATCGCGCGCCGCGCTGCGCTGCGCGCTTGCTCCTCCTGAGCCGCGCGGGTCGTACTAGACTAATGAGACTGAATTATGTGCCACGCTACAGGCTCTATGGCCATTCAGTGACAGGGATACACAGATAGGCCTGGTGCATAACGAGGCGAGGCGAGCGCGGGCCGACTGCGGAAGGAATTCGGAAGGTGAGGGAGGCAGGCGGCGGCGGCGGCTCGGGGAAAGGGGGGAGGAGGAGGGTGATATTATAATTATCAGGTGGGCAACTGGCAGATAGCAGCGCAGTGGGGGATATGGGTAGCTCAAAACAGAAGGGGGGGGGGGAGTGGGAGCGGAGCAGGTCGTCGTGTGTCTTCCCAGATAGCAGTGCATTTTACTACGGCGACTTTTATAATATGCTGCATATGTTTTGGAATAAAGCCATGAAATTGCCCAGCATGAATAAGTTTGAAACCGCTAATCAAAACCAAAACAGTCGACGAAATATTTCGGGCGTCATTACCTCGAAAATTTGTCATCATCCACATCATCCCTTCCGCGTTTCTGTTGTCCCTTGTATCCAGCTACACGTACCTCGGCCAGACCACCAGGACAACGAGTGAGTGCGAGTTGAAGGGAGGAGGAGAGAGATGATGTTGATGATGACAAATTTTCGAGGTAATGACGCCCGTGAACATTTTTAATTCTTCCGTGGGGAGAGAGAGGGAACAATGTACAATTTCTAGGCATTTGTGACGAAATAGCAGCCTCTCTAAGCGCAAGGTGTTGTATGAGAACACGGGGACTAGTACTCGGTAGGAGCGCAAGACCTCTCATTACGTCCGGGTCCGGTAGGCTATCTCACCGGAAAAAAAATTTCGAGGTACGCACGTCTAGTGATAGATTAGACCTAGCAGAGACCCTGTGCAAAGTTTGAGCCCTGTGCGATAAC
>NW_026267222.1:475918-477229 GCF_000697945.3 Frankliniella occidentalis
AGATTGCTCCATTGGAGATCCACCTAAAGACAGACCGATAGGCGATAGATAGCTAATTGAAACCGTAAAAAATCCTAATCAAAATATAAATCAATAAGAAATGAGATACCTTAGACAGCATTTTAAAGAAAGCGCTATGTTAATGGTTAATGTTAATTTATTGTTCCCTGTTTGTAGCACTGATTGTACGAGAATTTCATATTCTGTAGGCGGGAAATAAATTAAATCGAATTGTTCGAGATAGCAAGTGTATATTTTGTATTTATTTCATTTAAAACAGACTGAAAATCTTGAAAGAAACTTCTGTTATTTGTAGTCCCAGCTTATTCTCGCTGTACTGCATCACAGCATCTTGGACATGTAGGGGCCATCCAGTTCATATCCCATTTTTCTGTAGTAATTACGCGTACCGACACCTGAAAAAGGAAGTAGGAAGATTTGTCAAGGTGTGCATTTAAATATATGCCAAGACACCATGTTCGTAAATTATAGAGAAATGATTGTGAGAGGGGGAAGAATCCCAATTGACACATCAGGACTCTAACGTCAAAGAAGGGACCTGAGTGTACAGAGGCTGCTTTTAAGAATGGCCAGCATGTAGGCACAACTTAAAAATCCCGTGGATAACACCAACATTATAAACAAGGACGTCGTTGTAAAGTTGCTACAATACCGTTGGTGGCAGCGGCTTTTACCTGAAATGACGGCGATCTTGGTGGAGCCGTGTTCTTCCCTGGCGATGCGCTCGGCCTCCTCCATGAGCAGCATTCCAAAGCCCTGGTGCTGGAAGCGGGTGGGGTCCCGCGCGCTGACGGGCACCACGCTGCCGTACACGTGGAGCTCCCGGACGATGGAGCACCGTCCGCCGACGAGCTCGGGCCGGTAGGTGGTCTCGGCGCACCGCCGCAGTCGCAGCAGCCCGACCAGGATGTCCTGGCCAGGGTCCTCGTACGCCAGGAACGTCTCCCAGCCCCCGTTGGCCACGTAGTCCCGCCGCACCAGCTCCACCTGCGGCAAAATCAAAGTTAGTAAATGGCTTATATCAGCCATGAACAGAAATGGCGAAGTGCCTTGTTGGGCCCCATAGCAGTGTATCTCTTACCTCGTAAGGGCGAATCTTATGATGGATTTCTTGGATGCCCACCTCCCTCGTACGGACATCTCGGCAGTCGGTGCCAAGATCCTTCATGCGAGCCAAAGCTAGTTCTCGTAGATTGCCATGCTCCACACCCGAACTAAAAAGACAAACAAAAGAAAACGACATTGAAAAAGTTTGGATCAAAATCGCACCCCATTCAAGCCCCCTCCCCC
>NW_026267222.1:477339-488425 GCF_000697945.3 Frankliniella occidentalis
CTCCCTCCCCTCCCACAGGTGGCGGTAGCGCCGCTCGCTCCGACCGACGTTCAGTTCACGACGTGCGAAACAATGGCGCATTAGGGAAGACTAGATGTGTTTATTCTTACTCTCTTCAAAATTTAAATTGTGATCATAATTTCACATCATAACGTAAAGGAGACGAACACAGGCAGGCAGAACGACCAATGCAAAGAAAGCAAATCTAACGTAAGTCTTTAGATCTTAGAGTTTGTTTATGGATTGGCGGTTAGACTATTTCGGAACGAACTTGCACGGTACAGGCATAATATTTTAAGCGCTCTCTAAATTGACACCCCTAGCTTCCAGTTAATGAGTACAGCAACTTTTAAAACGCATACATGCATTTAAATTTGAAGTGGGAAATCGACAGTTTTTAGGTTATGGTTGTTTCTAAATCAGTTTAATTGTTTATTAATTCTGAATCAGTTAAATAGTTAAATAAATCATAATCAAAGTGTAACTGGACAAATGCCAAATTAGTTATTTCCTTCTTTATTGCATTGAATTTTTCAATTGCACTGTATAATTTACACTGTATTACTCAGAGAGCAATGAAATATCAGAACGACATTAGATTATGTCTATTTAAGGACCTTAGGCCTATATATTGTACTTATGATCTGATGTGAAATAACTGACGTTTGATTTTGATTTCATTTGGTCTGATATTTCATTGCTCTGGGTAAGAGCTTGAGTGTCATAGATAGGTATGTATCTATTCAATACTCTATCGTCTCAATTTCAGATTAAATATGGCTGCAGAAGAAATCGATCTCACTTGTTCTCAAGAGGAAGATAACGAAGTTCATCCCAGAAAGAGGAAGGATGTAGTACATGTCATTGACACTAGTCCAACCCCAAAGAAATTACGTCATGAGCCTTTACCTCCCAGTGCCAGTCAAAGTGATGACACAAATATTAGCAGCAGGGAATGGGATAAAATACACAGAAGACTTCAGAGACTTGAGGAAGTGCAGGTCTCCAACAAAGTACTCCATAAGGAACAGTATGTAACAAGACGGGAGTTTAATGAGTTAGCAGGAAGATTAATTCAAGTTGAGGAAAGAGTTCAAAATATGGAGCAGGTATTAGGCAATGTAAGAGCAGCATTCCTTTTTGAAGATCCATCCAAAAAATCTATGAACAGAAACTCTTTGCATAGCACATTGTACTCTCCTCCTTTGAATAATATCCAATCTAATGATGAGGAATCACGCAGCCTTCAGCCATCTTCAAATGGGCAGGCAATCACAACTCCATCAAATGAATCAAATGTGAAATCTACTCATGCTTTATCCCTTAATACTGCTAAGCCCCAGAACTCTAAACAGTGCACTAATGGACTAAATGTGCAACCTACCATAATGAATCGAACTATCTCCAGCACTTCTGCAAGTACACCAAATACTCCTATTCCTACAAATGTTTCTGGTAGTTCTGGTTCCCTTGTCAGCCAAAAACAACATCAAAAATTGAGTGTAGCAAGTTCATCAACAATTTGCAGCCCGCAAACAAACTCAAGCAACTCTTCAAGAGTACAGAATACATCTATTGAAATTGTACAAGTTGCGAGGAAGGTTGCTTCACAAGACATGCAAACTCCAATGCAGAGGCGCTCTGATCATCTTCCTCTGCCATCTGCTGCAAGCAATATCCTTAGTAGTACCCCACAGAGAAAAGCGGGTGAGCGACCACCGCATATTTCAAACAACAACTTAAATAAGCAAACCAACAATTCTACTGTCCATCATAGGCATTCAGCACCCTCGACTTCAAGCTCCACACATGTTCCTATCAGTGTGAACCATCAACCTGGATCCTCTTTGTCAAGTTCACTGAGAGCTTCGGGGGAGCTAACTACTAAGCAAGTGAACAGTGTCCCACAAAAGATGACATCAAATTATCTGCTAAGTGAACTACCACCAGAGTTCATCACACACATACGAATCAAAAGAGAAGTGGAAAGTGAAGACACAAGTGTTGTGGAAGAAGTAGGAACACCAAACCATATAAGAGTTGGTGAAAATTGTGTGGTTTACATTGCTGGCACTGGGAGAAAAATTAGAAAGCATTTACACTATGTGGCAATTTCAGGTTACACCTATGAAGGTCAAAATGGGTAAGATACTCATCTCTGGATTAAATTAGAGATTATAAAGTGCATTCTCAAAGTAATTTAAAAAATTAATCTAAATTTATCTTATTTTCAGGAAAGTTATGCCTCAAATTCCTCCTTTCTTCACAGACTTAAACATGGAAAATATTCAAGATTTGAAACACAAAGAATATCTTAAAACAGAAGCTTTAGTAATGGCAGCATTAAAGGCTATTCAAGCTATCCGACACTCAGCACGAAGTGAGTAGTTTCAAAACCTTTCAGTTGCTATGAAACTTATTTTAGAGACAGATATTAACTTTATTCTCCATTCTCCATAGATTGTTTGAAAGTTACTATCGTTGCCAGTAAGAGCGGTAGGAAGTTAATTTCAAATATGAAAAATTTGTGCATTGGAGAGAGATTTTTGGAGACTTATCCAAATGTTAGTAAATGTAGATGTGAAAAATTAGCTTGTGATCACCCTGACCGATGGACTACACACAGTCCATTTGCCCGTATGTATGATCTACATAAACTCTTTATTGCTGCAGAAGGAATTAATGTTGAATGGGTAAGTGATACACAATTTCAAATAACCGAGCCTTAGCTTCATTGCACAGTTTAGACTGGCTCCGATTGTCATTTATTGGATACCTTCTAGTTGAAAATCAGCCAATCAGAGGCCTCGAAAACCCACCAGAACAGATGCAATAAATGACAATCAGAGCCAGTCTAAACCGTGCAATTATGGGGCCAACAACATCCTGCTTTTAACCTTTATAATCTGTAACATCTGTTTCAGTGTGACCAGGATGAACAACAATGTCAGGCCCTGCTTGACTTAAAGTCAACAATGGATGCTAGATTGGCACAGGCAATTAATCAATGGAGAGGTAAAACTTAGTTTTCACTGTCCAATTTTTATAAATTGTTAATTATTTCAAAGCAATTTCAAGAGAATATTTTAATCAAATTAAAATTTTATGATATTATTTTAAGACTATTTTATGAAGGATGTTATTTTGAACTTTTAAATAAAGAAAGGTCATTTAAATTATTGAGGACTTTCTTACCTGACAAGTGGCATGGGGATATCCCTCTGAACTCTATAGACACGAGTCCATGGTGGCACTAAAGCTAAAATCCGGGCGATGAGGTCAACAAGAGTTCCTGGAGGATAGCTCTTGTATCGTCCAGTTTTCCAAAGCTCATAGAGACCAGTTCCCCGAATGACAAGAGTTGGATAAATTTTCAAACCATCAGCTCGAAAAGCTGGATTTTCAAAGAACTCCTGCATTATGTTTAAAAAAAAAGCTTAGTTCAGAATGTTAAAGTCAACAGTTGCTCAACTCATCAGTTGCTCAATACTTACAGTAAACTGCTCAACATCTCTTTCTAAATCAACATTTGGAAGGTCTGGCATCATGTGAACAACCACTTTAAATCCAGCATCTTTAGCTAAGGAAAAACTTTCAGTGACAGCGCGAACTGTGTGACCTCGGTTTGTATCTCTTGCAACATCCTCATAAACAGATTGCACACCGATTTCTAAACGAGTGCATCCATACCGCAGCATGTCTGAGAGATGAGGCTTCAGGCAATAATCGGGTCTAGTCTCAATTGTTATTCCTATGCATTTCACTCTACTTTTCTCTGAGTACCTGAATTAGGAGATATTGTGTGAAACAAAGATATTTACAGAACTTTAATGCAGGGAAGTGGACATAAAATTACATACTTGACTGCCTCATCTACATTATTACTTGTATGCCCTGAAAGAGCATCATGCAAATTTCTTATGAAATAATCCCTGTATTCTTTGGACAAACACATAAAGGTTCCACCCATTACAATGAATTCTACTTTGTCAACACTGTGGCCCAACTGCTTTAGCTGCAAGAAAAAGATAAGATAGAAAAGAAAGGTAATTAAGTTTCAACAAAACAGCTCTCCTTCATTGTGGATAAAATAAGACAGCAAACCTGTTCAACACGGTGTCTTGTTTGAAGATATGGGTTGTAGCGTGCTCTAATAGCCCGCATGGATGTTGGTTCGTATCCTGTGTAAGATTGAGTTGAGTATTCAAAGTCAGAATCTGGACCTCCTGGACAGTACACACAGATGTTTCCAGTCATATTGATGTGCGGACATCTATGTGGTTTGCACATTACAGCAACTACTGCAATCTAAACAAAATTTAAAAAGCTAATGAATATCCACACTGCAAGATGCTATGAAATAGTCTATTTAAAGGCAGAACTAAACAGACGTGCTCACTCTCCAGGAATATAGCAAAATTTTGGCTCAGTTTACACAAAACAAACTGTCTAGATTCCAAGAGAAAGAAAAAAATGTTTACAATATTTAGGTAATTGTATTACAAGAAACAAATCTGACAACCACCAGCGCAGACAATCAGACCACCATTTATCCTTTTTTGCTAGTGTTTCTCATAAACTGATAGAATTATAACTGAAATTCTGTCATGATTATAAGACACTGACCATAACATGCACTTTCGGACCAAACTGCACCTCTTAAATAAACACAAGAACCAAAACATAATAATTTCTTCCTTGCTGTGGACAATCACATCAAGAAAAGATAATTTTAATGTAAATGAGCACCGTAAGAACATTAGCTTAGTTATTAACAACAAAGAAATACTTTTGAAAGCAAGAGCACCATACCCTGAATTAGATACTTACTCCACTAGCTGTGCGTATAGGTTTAGCACGTAGCTTCGGAAGTAGTGCTTTTTTGCTCTCTGTAGGTACAGCTGCAATGATATCAACCAGCCTTGGGCTACTTTCTAAACCATACTTAGATGCAATTCTTGTTTTCAAACGATTTAGGTCAACATCACGTGATTCTTGGTGAGCACGTTGCAGCTCCTGGATAATTTCAGCCACAGTCCTGACCATGCGCTCCTGTTTGGAAAGCTCGGCATCTAGAAACAGAAGTGGGCATGTAGATTGGGATGCAACTTTATCACTTACAGCAAAAGCTCCAATAAAAAAAATATTCATGAAACCCTACGAATAAACAACGAGTCCGAGAAAAGAAAACAATTCTAACCAAAGTAAAAATAAATATTAAGAAGCTTATGTCACATAATCATTCAGCACTATGGCCTCCTACAATTGCTGTTGAACTCATCTTCATCAGATTGGTATCGAACAAAAGGCACTCACATGCAACTCACTTATAGAATCCGCTGTTCTACTTACATTTGACTGGCTTCCCCATGGTGACAGATTTCTATTTCGTCTATTGCTAAAATAAAATATGAAATAACACATTAACCTAAACTTGTCACATGTCAGATCATAACCACAATAACACAGTCATCAAGAAATTCTCATATCATCTCGCAGGATGGTCAACATACAACTAAAAATCCTCTAAGCTTTGTCAAATTTCGCGGTGAAACTTTTCAGACATGCTATTATTCTTATCTTGCACTGACAGGAATATTAATGAGTTTAATGTTTTCCCACTCTGTCAACGAATCATAGTGATTTTTCACTCATTTATTTTCGTGTGGAAAAAGCTTGTAGCTGTAGATAAGCGGAAGAACACTTATCCACAGAGACGAGGGTGAAGTAAGGGAAGGGGTGAGAGGTGTGCTAAAGGGAAGAGGGGAAGGGAGGAGAGGGAAGAGGTACACGCCTGTCCTCAGTCGGGCTCGGATCACGGTGGTTATTTTTTCAGCTCAGTTGGAAGCCAGTCTCCAGCTCAGACAGGTTGGGGTTGCCGAATGGCTGAGGTACCTCATCCTCGCGGTCAGGCGTACTCACAACCTCTGACAGAGAAGTCTACTCATCGTTAACACTGTTCGTTTGTGGGCATCGGGGTTCATTTGCTGATATAGAAGAAAACCAAAGTATGGTTAATGCATTCTCCGAATATATCCTAAACTACGTTAAATTCTGATCAGCGTGACAACCATGGAAACCAAGGAGAAAAGAGCTTATAAAATTGTACTGACTGGCGGTGAGTAAATTTTATTTTGACTGACCATTTGTACAGTTCAGCTTTTAAAAGCAACAACTATTTTTCAAATTTAAACGTCGACATGTTTCCCATCTTTTAAAAAGTCTAGAAAAGAAATTTGTGTTGTTTTATTAAATTCTTGAATTATATCCTCTTATGTCTTGAATGAAGTGTTTATATATTTTAGTCTTATTGATAGCAGTGTGTGTATCACAGTCACCTATTACTGACTAAATCTGATTTCATGTTTATTAGTTGTCCAAAAATTACTTTCTTTCAATGAACAATCGTGTTACTTCCTGTTTGATTATTGTATGGAATCGTTAACATGAAAAATTCGGTCAAGCACTAACTCCTAATTTCTCTTTTAGGTCCTTGTGGAGGAAAAACAACTGGGCAGTCACGTTTGTGCACCTTTTTTGAAAACCTGGGATGGAAGGTGAGACATTTTCATTGTTTACTACTTACATTGAATACTATCAATTATTATAAGTAAGGATGTTACTATTTTTCTATTGTACATGTTTCACTTTTGTATGCCTAGTTTTACTAAGCTTCTCAATTGTAGGCTGTGTAATTTTTACTCAATTTATTGTTATTGTTAGTATGCGAAAGAATGGCTCGTTAATGTAAGAAAAGTAGGTGGGAAAGATGTAGCTATCAAAACTATCAAACTGGTGGAAGTAGCGCTAGAGTGATGATGTCAACTAGACATCACAAAATCAATTTTCTGTTAATTTAAATTTTTCTCCACTTGGCTGCGCATAATGCGTCTTGGAATCTTATAGCCGTGGCAGCGAGGACCCGGAAATAAACGGCAGGATTGGGATTGGGGAAGCTGAGTGCACCCGGTACCCTCTGGTACCCCGCTCTTGCCCGGTCCTATAAATTCAACAGATGAAGCAGACCGGCTGGCTGGCACAGGCGCGGGTGGCCGTGCTGAAGTCACCCCCCACTCCCACTCTAGAAGCCCGGGCCGGCCAGCCGGTCTTTGAACCCCCTCAGACAGATGTAGGATAGATTTCTTGTAGGGTGATAGTCAGTTTTCCTAGTGTGATTAGCCGGTAATGCCTAGTGCTGTTCAGAGTGTGGACTGGTGTTGTTGTTTTGCAGGTGTTTCGCGTCCCGGAGACTGCCACGGTCCTGCTAAGGTACCTATACCTCAATCACGTTCTTGTCCTTTCTCTTTATTTTTTTTTATTTGTTTCCTAAAAACAACTGTGTGCACGCAAAGTGCTGTTAAACCACAAATTTTCCATCGGTAAAGAATTACTACCTATATGCACCCCTTCAATTTATGTCATCTCTCTCCATTTCTTTATGTTTCGTGCACGCGCGTCTTTTTTTTTTTTTTTTTTTTTAACGAAATTTAATTTGAGGAATTTGTAGCAACTGTTAGTAATAATGAATCTTAACGTGACGTGCGATCCGGCTCTAGATCTTTCGTTCACATCTCGTGGCCATCTGCCCTTACCTTTCTTTTCATTAAGTAGAGGGTGTGCTTTGCAAGTCTTTGAAGTGACAGATTAGTATTTTATACCTGCTTACGTTTGTGTACACCTTGTAGGGAAGCCCCAAAGTACAGGGACTCTAGAGTAGTATGCCTTTTGAAAGAGAGTCATATCTGTCCTCTCTCGCGACGTCTCTGCATCGGGAACTCATTAGCCTGCTTATTTCTTGTTCACAGTGGCGGTATAAAATTCAGCGACCTGTCGGAGGATGAAGGTGAGTGGTCTTCGACGAGCCCTACTTTTAACTAAAACGGTGGCGATGGGTTGTGGTTTTAGCTCATGGGTCAAATGAATGTCTACGATGGCGTGTAGTATCAGGGAAAGGGTGGGAGGTAGAAGTTTGGCGTGTTTCCTCGAGGGACGAGGAGCCTGATAAAAGTTTCGTAGATTATGGATCCCTTTCTTCGCGTATGGACTTTCGTAGCCCTTTTTAACGAAATTTGTGTACGTGCCCTGTTCCTGCCCCTTACGTTATCGTCAGAAAACGTCGCGCCTGCGTAAGGGGAGAGGGGGGGGGGGCAATTGTTATCATCTGAGCGGTGTGCCGGTTACCCTGGGTGGGTAAGGGTTGGCGGCCCGATTGCCCTTCTACCTGGCTAGTTCAACAGACCACGACCGTTTCTTGTGTGTGCGCATGTGGTTCTTTTCCCTTTTCTCCCTGACTTCTCTGATCCTCAGAGATGTCTGTGCGTCTCCCCACCCCTACTTCCCTCCCTACCTTCTTATTCCCTTCAACGACAAATGGGCTATGCTGCCGACGCCCGACTCCAGGAACTATTTTTGCCCCACTGTTTGAAGTAAAACGTGTGGTTGGTGAGGGACTCAACTTTTGTACTTTCGTATTTTTCTTTCTGATACGCCGCCAGCCTCTGCGCCCGTGCGCTGCAGCGGATGAGCTGGTCCGGCTGCACTCGGATGATCTAGAGCGGGTTCAAATATCACGTTGATAGTTAATATGCCCCCACAGTTCATTTATTTACTTACATTTTTTCCCCATCAAATCCGACGTATCAATTTTTTCTTTAAACCTACTTTAAAACTCTATCATAGCGGCTGTCACTGAAAAAAGTGAAAGTACTAAACTAAACCAGAGGCCTTTTAAAATAAATGACGTGTGTCTGTTAGGAGGGGGGGGGGGGCGTCTAGGCTGGTTCTGTTTCACGTTTCACAACTCGTCCGGGAAATCGTGATGATGGTGGTGATATCGGTGCGTAGCGACGGTGTCCTCACGTGTAATGCGTTTAGTCCGTCTGGCCGGGTGGAACACGTGTGGGTCCTGTGGGTCCTGCGTAATGGATCACGTGGAGGTCCTTCGTCCGGCCTTGACTGCATATAGGATTTACGATTACGAAACAACCTTTTTTAATGCGATGCATTTTTCAAATCCCTGGCATTTTTTTTTTAATGGTGAATCTTTTTAGCATTTCAAATCTTTTTCTTAAAGCCAAGACCACGGCCAAGACTGGGTGTGGAAATAAAAGAACTGAGTAGCAGGATGCGGCAGTGCTCAGTCGTGGGCCCGGTTGACTCGATGGATTATAATGTAATGTTCTGATTTGCCGCCTGAGATGTACGTGTTTTGTTGCAAACCGGCTTTACATTTTTTGTGGGGCTTGCCTTGTTGGTTTTTCTTCTCATTTTTCTTTTTTTGGAACAGTGTGTATTAAATGTCACGTGCGAATGCAAATCAAAAGAGATGGTTGGTCCGTGGCGCGGCTCGCGGGAGGATGTGCTGTAGGAGGAGCCTCCAGTACCTCGTCCAGGACGAGAGAAGGGGGCGAGGACAGCCGGAGGTAGAGCGGGTAGTTTTATCTGTATCATACCCAGCTGATTTCTCCCGGCGTAACGCTTGCGCCAAAGTATCCTTGAACGAGTCTGTAAGGAGCCCCATGATTACCCCCCCCCCCTAAAGTCACAGGTAGGTTGGGCACAGAGGGGCATTAGAGTGCTCAACATTTATACAACAGTTCAACATTTTAAGCAGAATAAAAATGAACCTGAAAGTTTTCTGCTGTAAAATTGTTGGATGAAAGACACCAGACAAACAGTTCTAGTCTGCACGCACTAGAAGTACTGTCACCCTTTCTGTTGCAAACAGCTCTAGTTTCCTTTCCCTGTCGGCTGGCTACGCCGCTCTTTGGCGACCGTCGCGGCGTGGCGGGGCGCTCTACGTCCGCCACCACGTGGTGGCGCGGCGTGTGTCGTCTCTCTCGCGCCAATGCGTTTCGGTCGCGGTGACGTCACACACGCCGCCTCGCCTGATAAGAGCCCGGGGGGTCGCGTGGCTCCGCGCGCCGCGTCACCGCCGCGGTCACCGCGGGGGAAGGTGGAGGTGAAGTTGTGCTCCAAACCGAACCGGTCGAACTGTGTGCGTCGTCAAGGGTTTTCCCTCTATGCCCCGGCAGAAGCGCATCGACGGATATTGAAAGTGCAGGGTGCTCCAAGTTTCCTCGGGCGTGCGGGCGGTCTTTGCCTACCGTACACGGACATAAAAGATAAGCTGTATAGCAGCTCGCTATGAACAAGCAGTCATAAATCCTTTCTAAAGCTAAAAAAAAAGTTAAACCAATAACTCAATATGGCTTAACTAATATTTTAGCTAGATTGCATTTTGTTTTTGAGCTAGATAGCTATTTTTTTGCGATGCTGCCAATTTCTGTGTGACATAGCGAGTAGAGGCAACCTGTGGACACGGTACAGTAAAACCAACACAAAGTATACGGGGTCTTTTGGACACCCCTGTTCGATCGAAAGGGGACGCGGCGAGTAATTTTACCCGTGACGAATGTTGACTACAATTGAATCCTTAGATAGTGCCGTAGGCGACAGAAGAGTTGTGAGGTCCTTCCCTTGGAGTTGTTCTGACAAATGTTGGTCGCGAAGATCGGGGCGCACGGCTTTTTAATCGAAATGAAGTCGTCGTCGTCGTCGGAACCGGTCCTTATTTCTGTCGGGGTACCCGGTCTGTCCGGTCGAGTGTAGTGCGCTGCGCAGTGGTTGGTACCACCACGTTGTCGCCACGTGAGGACTCCGCGGAGTTGAGTTGCCCTGCGGTACCGGCACCGGCTGCCTGCCTGCGGCTGCCAACCAGAAAGGGTGGGGGTGACCCCCCCCCCCCTTTTCCCTCCTGAGTCGCGAACGCGCAGCTTGACCGGGCATTTCTGATGACGGAAGGACGTTCACGGTCGCCTGCGTTCCTTTACTCCGAGTGCTTCGCCACGCCGGCGGCAAGGACCGCGTGCGAAAAAAGAAAAGGGAGCTGCAGGCGCGCGTTATACTTCACCCCAGCCGCACCTCGCTCTCTCTGTCTGCAGGTTGTGTGACATGCAATTTTCGGACGCCTCCGCTCTTTGGGTGGCGCGGCGTGGCGTGGCCTGGCACCGACCGATGATGCCTGTGTACTGCTCTGTGTACACTCTGTACACTCTGTGCCCTCTATACACTTCAGTGCCCCCCC
>NW_026267222.1:495085-497524 GCF_000697945.3 Frankliniella occidentalis
CCAACGGCCGATAGGCAACGTGCACTGCACCGGAGTCGAGCGGGTGCCGACCCGCTGCCTTTCTGGGGGGCTAGCGCCCAGCCAACGGCCGATAGACAACGTGCACTGCTCCGGGGTCGAGCGGCTGCCTAACCGCTGTCTCCCCCGGCCAGGCGGAGGCCGTAGGTAGTGCGCAGCTCTGTGAAGTGGACTGCCCTGCTAGTCTGCAATTTTAACTGCATATCAAAGTCTTCGTATAACTTTTGTCGTAAGGGGAGGGAATGTGCTGTCATTTCCCACTCCGCTTCCCACCCGACAGAAAAGATGAGACGGATTCAAATCAAGATTGTTTGAAGGAACAGTCTTGACACTTTAAACTGACAAATGTATATTCGACAGTTGAAACTGCTGGCTCGTTAGACCTGCAGAACAAACGACGATCGGCGCTTTCGGGATAGGAATAATCTGTACTAATGTAAAAAAACCAATTATTTTACAGCTCTTATTTGATTTTACCCCTCTTACATAAGGGAAATTTGCACTCGAACGGTCAGAAATACTCGGGAATTTCATCAAATTTCACTCGGGAAATACGGGAAAAGTTCGGGATTTTTTCTTCTTCCGGTCGGCGCTCGACACCCTGTACTCCGCAGGCTCCGCGATGGCCCCATCGCGGTGGGGCTCAAGATAACTCGAGGACCGTGATGATGGTCCCGGACACACTCCCTTTGACTTTTAAGTGTGGCGGGCGCCTCGCGGGCACGCCGCCGGCGCGGGCAAGCCTCGGGCGGCGGGGTGAGTGTGCCGCAGTGCTTGCGCTGTGCTTGCGCTGGGCGCCGCGCGGGACCCCCCCGGGGACGCGCCATTCCCACTCGTTAAGTTAAGTCGGGTCCAGTCCGGTTCGGGTCCAACCGCAGCCTTCTTGTCGATGCGGTTCGGGGCGGTTTCTATGCACACGCTGCGTGCAGCAGCAGGGCGGGTGGATGGGGACGATTAGTTGAAGCCTTAGAGTGTTTCTGGAAAGGATCTGTGCGTCCCAACCCCCTGCGGGAAAAGTTGAAAAAATAAAAAAAATACCCCAAAAAGTCAAGAGTTGAACACACGACATTGAGCCAGTGGGGCCATGAGCCAGCACCCAACCGCCTGCGCCAACAGACCACACTCTGGATCCGCGATCAGACACCGATATAATAGTCACGGCTTTGACGCCCGTCCTGTATATCTCTGCATGAATTTGCTTTACAGTGGGTCCTATTGAATCTATTCGTTCGCATATCGCGCTTAGAGCCAATAATCAGTGCAGATTGATGTTAAAATATCACCCAGAAAGTACGTCCGTCGTTCGCCTAGTTCAGCCTGTGCAGGTTCTCTTGCCGCCTGGTGGGTAGGCAACATCGTGCGTTCGGCGCTTGCGTGTGTTGCGGGGTGGCCTATCCTGAGTCTCGCAGGCGCCTCCGCCTAGCCCCCGTCATTTACCGAAGGCGTGTGTGAAAAGCTGGCGTTCTTTCTGGGCGGCCTTTTATTGCAGTTGTACCCCCGTGCCTTTTTGTAAGGGGTGGGGGGGGGTGTCTTACAGCCTGCAGGCTGACGTCAGGAGCGGTCAGGCGCTTTTGCGTCGAGAGGTGAGCGGGAGGAGGAGTTTGTTTTGAAGTGCGGCTCATCTCTAAACAGAGCAGCTTCGATCCATCGCCTCGGTACCCCGCGGTCCGCTCGGTACATCCCCCCCCCTCCCTCCCCTCCTCTCCCCTTCCTGTGTATCGCTCAAGGGCAGGGCCATCTAACTGTAGAACGCTGCCACCTGTTTCATAGCGGCGATGTTGTTCGTCACCAGCAAGCCCAGCGCCCAGCCCATCCCCCCCTGCAGGGTGTTGTGGGGCGCGGCGGTGGCCTGCCGGCCGCAGTCTTCAAGCTAACAGGCTTTGTGTCCGCTAAAGGCCACGGCCACGGGGCTCAGTCGACGCCCTTGTGCGCCCTTCGCCCCCCCCCCCCCCCCTCTGTTCCCTCGCGCAGCCTCCCGCGCGGGCCGGGGATGGGGATGGCAGGAGGGCGGCTCCTGCGCGGGGACCAGGCCCGGGTGGCTGCCGCCGGATGTAGGCCAAGGGCGCGACGCGGGTGCGGCACGGTGAAAGGGGTGCGGTGCGAGACTGAGGTGAAGGGTGAAGGGGGGGGGGGAGACACTCCGCCAAAACCCCTGTTGAATAAACCAGCAGGATGCATGCGTGTGGTCCGGTCCGTGTGGCTCCTTATGAATCACCCTCGACACTAACGAATGCACCAGGGCATGTCCGGAAATAACGCGCTTTCAGACAATAGTTTGTAGACAAGGACGGTATATGCCTAATTTAGTTCCTCTTTCTTGCGTGAAGCGCTGTACTGTTTTTTTTTCTTTGGTCACTATCGGTCACTATATAGTGTGGTTGAAGTTGGGTCAAAAATAATTCAGATTCTTTTGTTTTTACA
>NW_026267222.1:497574-498434 GCF_000697945.3 Frankliniella occidentalis
CCCCCCCCGGGCCTGGTGCTGTCCCTCTCGCTCGCACCCCGATCCTCAGAGTACAGGGAACGGGGACAGCTCAGGACCGGGCGCTGCCATGGCGACGGGCAGAAGGAGAAGGTGGCCAAGAAGGAGCCCTTGTTCCACATCCTTCGCGAAGCCGGGTGGGCCGGCCGCCCCCTCAGGTCACAGGACCTTCGCGGAAGTCAAACCAGCACCGCGACGAGCAGCCGATGGTGAACCAGGTCGCCGTCAACACCAACGGCGACCTGCTGGCATCGTCTTTGCAGGGGAGCGGCGCTCAAGTCTGCTGTCTGTTCGCCAGATCGGTTACTAGGCCAGTTTTAGGGCCACTTCCGGGTCCGGGCCCACGTCCCTTTCGGGGTGGAACCGGCGGGCCGGGTGGGGCTGCTATCGCGATTGGGTGTGGGATCGGATTAGGGCCGAACAGAAAGACGCTCAAAGACCCCGGCCTCGTGGCGGAGACTCGGCTCGACCGCGACACGACTATCACACACCGCGAGACCTCAAACCAAAAAAAAAAAAAAATGTCCCGGTTAAAAAAAAAATAAAAAAAAAAAATGAAAGACTGGGAGCAGAAACAAGAAATAAAAACTGCGAGCGTAGCGATAGTGTCTGCCGTGGCAATGCACGGGGCTAGCGGCGACGCTGACATTCGATTTCATTTCAGCCTTTCGTCGTTTTCCTCCCCTTACTTATTATTTGTTTCTCCTCCTGTCTCGTTTCACGCTGCTGTGTCTTCGACTTTGTTGACACGTTTTGGCGCCACAGTGCGTGCCTCTCCCCCTCCCCCTCTTCCCCTGAAATGCGTCGCTAGTGGAGTGCGCAGCTGCAGCTGTTATTGGGAG
>NW_026267222.1:505999-506489 GCF_000697945.3 Frankliniella occidentalis
TGTCTCTTTTTATTTATCATTATTATTATTGTTATTCAGCGAACTTTTGTGGGTGTCCTCCGATCTTTTCTTCTCACGAGCCCCTATGGGATTTCCGTGTTTTAGAGTCGGAGGATGGCTTGTGCACCCGATGTTTAGCTCTACGGGAGGAGGGTGAGTGAGCAGGTGTTTCTTTTCAGAGGTCCCCTCCTTGCCGAGCCAGACTGCTAACAACGCTTGCTCTCCAGTTCCTGAGAAGTCTCCTCTCCAATTAGTCAAAATGGTGGATTCGTGTTATAGTCCCCTAGTTGAGCTGTGCCTAAGAGTTGCGACGAGGGGTGCCCAACTCGAAAAAATCGTGTACACCTGATTACCAAAAAGTGATGATTACCAAGGATTACCAAAGTAAGGGGAGGGAATGTGCTGTCATTTCCCACTCCGCTTCCCACCCGACAGAAAAGATGTGACGGATTCAAATCAAGATTGTTTGAAGGAACAGTCTTGACACTTT